>NW_020955396.1:0-24796 GCF_003031625.1 Empidonax traillii | reverse complement strand
ATTTATAGCTGATTTACTTTTGCCTGGACTTAAATACCCTTTACGTTGGAAATATGCTACAATGCCTTTTTTATCAGCAAGTGATACTTGAATTTTATTATAAAAATACTGAATGACAAAACTCAAAAGTGATAGAAGAAATGCAAACCAAATATTAAAACATCTTAGGTTTGTCTTCAATTGGATTGCATAACGGCTATTTTTTTTTTAAAATCATATTGTTTACCTGTAATAAGGATATTCAGACTTTAGACCAAAGAGTTGAGCATAGAGACTGTGAGGATCTTGTTAGTTTTTAATGTTGTCTTGGGCATTTTAAAACTCTAGGTCACTAAGTAATACTTTTTGTATTTGTCATGCATATTGTTCAAAATTACCTATTCTTTGCTATATACAGTCCAGACCTTTATGATTTAAAATGTTCTATGTCCTTAGGAGGCTAACTGTAATTCAGGAAAGAATATTCCATTGCCTAAAGCATCATCCTTCAGTGGTAAGACTGTTATTTTCCTCAGATTTATATGCAAACTACAAAGACAGTGGTTCTCTTCAGGGATTTAAAAGTGCTGAATGTCCTCAGTTTGAATTGGATGTCTGGGCAGTTTAAGAAAGCTACAGCCAAAAATACAGCACCTAGAGTTCAGGACAGCTGTGTGACATCAGGTCCATCTCAGAGGGAGAGACTGCAGGTTGCTGCTGATTCCTGGAGATCAGAATGCATTTAAATGTTTTCCAGTGTAGCCCTCATCTTATTTTCAGGTGTATCCATGTAGTAATGAATAAAAAAGCAGCTTGCAAAACATGGTACCATATCCCAGTGAAGTCAACTGACAACCCCTTATTACCCCCAAGTCTGATACTTTTGGCGTTCAGTCCTCATTCAGGGAAGAACTCAAACAGTTTAATTTGTGCATAAAAGTTATTCAAAGGCATTCTCGAAACAAGACCTTACAGACTGTTCTTGCTCAGATTTTGCAGTTCTATTTGTCCTTTGCAGGCTGACTAAACTTATCCCCTTGAAACCCCGCTTAAAAGCACAAATGGCCTCAATCCTCACCAGTATTAGTTCAGAAGATCTGTGTTGTGGCCCTTGGCCAAGCTGAGCCTTGGGTCATCAGCCCATTAGCCACCAAGGCATTTGTGACCCAGTCAGAGGAAAACTGAGCTGCATCCCAGGTTGTTGGGTAATGAGAGTTAAATTCTCATTTCTGTTTCGCTGTTCAGAGGTGACAAGTCCTGAACTGGCTTATCCTTACAATTACTTCTGCTCTGTGACGTCTCCTGTGACATTTCAGCTGTTGCCCTGACCTCTCAAGAGATCCCAGTTGAAATCCTCCCATGAAGGGGGCAACCTTCTATGTGTGGTGTTTTGGCAGTCCCTACTCAAAACCGTCTGCTGCTGTTGATGTGCCTGCCAACATGGTGACCAGCATGAAGAACAGAATAAACACAGGTCTTGCTGCAGAAAATGCAGTTCCTACTGCGTCATTCTATGCTAGTACCTCAGCACTTTCTAGTTGATCACACTGGATGATATTTTGGTGCCAAGATATATAGATAATGAGTATTGTCATTTTCTCATCTCTGTATTTTATTTCTTTGTGCGGAACGTGGAGAAACACAAATCAATGAGCAGTTTGTATTCGTTGAATCCATTCTTCCGAAGAACACTGAGAAAGAAAACTATCCTATGGATCATAAATCTTCCCCGAGAGAAAGAATTTCTCCAGCCGTGACATTTGTCAGAACAAGTTATGAAACAGATTTCTTACATAAAAAGGAATTTCTGGAAAATGACTGAAAGTCTTTGATCACAGAGTTCCCTGTTTTTCAGCCTTGGGATTCCATGTTGCCTCTGATGTTGCATGTCTTATGATGTTGAGTAAAGGTCGTAGTGACCAAAGTACCTACAATGTTTACATGACTTATTCCAGGGAAAATGATGGAAATGGGAAGTTGAGAATTTCGTACTGATTGAGAGCTATTTGTTTGCTATGAAAACAGCATTGGAGAATGTTGATTTTTGTATGTTAATTAATGTTCTGATCCCCATAGTACTGGGACATACCAGACATTGATTTTAATCTCAGAGGACACCACATGTCTTGTCCTTCCTACAGGCATAAAACGTAGGTGTTGGCATTTCAGCAAACCAGGTAGAACTAGTACAGAGTAGCTTAATTTTATAAAGAGGTGATGATTGCAGTGAAAAATAAGTAAAACTGAGAGAAACTGAGAGGAGGAGGGAGTCTGAGAGATTTACAAAAGTAAAGGAATAGAACGAAGAAATTGCTGCTAAACAAATGGAAGCACTTGCAAATAGTGAAGTTATATAAGTTAAGTTTAGTTGAAAAAATTGAAGTGTTCCAGTACCTAAAAGGGGCTACTAGGAGCCTAGAGTGGGGATTTTTACAAAAGCATGTAGGGGACAAGTGGGAATGGTTTCAGAGGGTAGAATTAAATTAGATATTAGGAAGAAATTCCTCACTGTGAGAGTGGTGAAACACTGGAACAGGTTTGCCCAGAGAAGCTGTGGCTGCCCCGTCCCTGGAAGTGTTCAGGGCCACACTGGATGGGGCTTGGAGCAATCTGGTTTAGTGGGAGGTGTCCTTGCCCATGGCAGGGGGATGGAATGAGATAATCTTTAAGGTCCCTTCCAACACAAACCACTCTCTGGTGCCGTGATTCTTTGTGTGGAAACATGTAATTTGTTCAACACCTCTTTATTCAAAGTTCCTGCAGTGCAGATATTGCCAGCCAGTGGTCACTTACTCTGTTTAGGAGGAATAGCTTGTGGATCAGAGCATTAGTACGAAGAGTTTTTACTTAGTCACACTTTTTTCATCTCACTGCCCTACATCATATTGTAAAGACAAAAAACCCCACAAACCTGTACATGTAACCTATGGTCAAGAAAGGCCAAAGTATCTTTTGCTTTTCTCCCTTGGCAGCAGGCATTATCACTAATTGGTTGGCCAGTGTGGTATTGCCCTGGGTGTTCATGGACTTGAACCAAATGCTGCTGGTCCTGCGGTCTCAGGTTGCTCTGCCTTTGGTTCACAATTTCCAGTCTGCACTGGGGAAGCCGAGAGGGGAGGTCTCCGTGTGAGGAGTTCAGAGCCCGGTCCCGTGAGCCTTTCTCCTTGGTTTCCTAGTTTAGCACATTAGATGGCTGCCTGGTTGCACAATTGCTGTTAGGGATTGGAAGCAGCAGGAATTGCAGGTGCTTACAAGGGCACATATGCTGGCATATGCTCTGCTGCCAGTCCTCTTTTGTGGGAAAAAAAAAAAAAAATCTGTGTGATGTCTTACTTAGTCATGTATTGGGGATATTTCAAGCCATGATTCATTTCACAAACTTGATTTAATCTGGCATTTCTTTAACTTTTTTTTTTTTCCCCAGAAAGAGCTAGTTTGAAACCAGCTCTTTCTCTGACAGCCTACTGTTTCTAGGGTATATACCAAACAGCAGGAGACATCTCTTTAAGAGCTAATGACCCATTTGGGAGACTTCACAAATTAGGTAATAATCAGTTGGAGGAGTTAGAAGGCCAAGGTAAAGCCAGGGGAAGTTAATGGGGTAGGCTACCATTACCTAAATTACATACTCTGATGAAAAGATCATTAATGTTATTATAAGCCATTTTTAATTAATGAAAAATGTAATGATTTGCTTTCTCAATGTTGGTAACTTTGAAAGATGCACTTTTACCAGTGTACTAGACCAGATTTTCAATAGTGCCACAATGAAAAGATTAGTTTGCTCTATAGAGTACCGGGATCGATATTAACAGTGTTCTTCATATAGCAGAAATAGAGTCTTTCAATTTAAAGCAAATGTTCTCAAGATTTCATTTGTGAAATTACAATGATATTTTTTTGGATGTAATGGGATAGTTCATAAAGCACTGATGGCTGTCTGTTAGAATAGTAAATGTTTAGCATTTCTATATTCACTTTCATCCTGGAAGCTCTCCAACTGCTTTAGTAACTAGAAAAATAATTATTCTAGTCACCGTGGAATAAACCCAACAGATATTTAACAGCACACAGTAATAGTGTCTAACACCCTGGGGCAGAATTTGCACAAAAGAATTAAGGGCAGTTAAATATATTTCTTATGTTTCACTGAAACATCAATATTTGGAGAAAACACCTCAAGAAAATAATGACCAGGACCTTGTATCAAGTGGCTCCTGTGATTACTTTCTAGTGGGTACACCCAATTTTTCATTGCAGCAATGTCTGAGGAGCCCCTGTCCAAGTCTGACTCGTGGTGCAGCCATTGTAACCCCCCTCCCACTCTGTTGTGATTTTGGTGTACAGCCAAAATGGACAAACAAGCAGAGGCCTGAATAAAGGAAGGGCGATGGTCCCTCACTGCAAAAAGGGAAAGAGAGATGGGGGAAAGCAGAATGGTCAAGACTTTTTTTGTTCTTCAGAAGACAGCA
The DNA here is from genome assembly GCF_003031625.1 of Empidonax traillii. Taxonomy (NCBI): domain Eukaryota; kingdom Metazoa; phylum Chordata; class Aves; order Passeriformes; family Tyrannidae; genus Empidonax; species Empidonax traillii. The sequence goes on along the minus strand of NW_020955396.1, from coordinate 20,345 downwards.
CAGTGTCACTGTATGAAGAAGAGAAGAGTGAGTAGGGAGTGCATTGAAGAGCTGCCACAGAGTCAGGAGAACAGCCAAGGGAAGGATCCAGGGAGCTGCAGCTCTGGGATCGTGTAATTTAGGGTTCTGGAGACAGTACCTAGTTTTCCAGTTTGCTGTGAAGATTAGATGGTCACCACTTACACAGCTCTGAAAATGAAACTGTTAATTATTTTTGTTATGCTGTGCACCATTAATATTTGCATCCATAGTGGAGAGCAGGAAAGGGCCAGCTTTGGATGCCATTGCTACCACAATGATGACTAAGAGTGGACTAAAGCCAACAGAAACAAAAGGAAAGCCAAAGACTTAGGTGTTTCTGAAGAAAGTGGTTTTAGGGTGTTTTTTTGTCAGCCTAGCATATGGAGCTGGTTCCTTCATGGAGGCAAGCTGGCCTGCTGCCAGCAAAGGCAGCTGATTTTAGACAGCTGAAGCCTGCAGGAGGGAGGCTGGAGTGGGAACTGTGTAATGCTGGTTTTCCCTCGGTCTGCGACTTCACCTGACCCCTCTGCTCACCTGCAGGAAGCAGGCCTGGTGGGAGGCTCCAGGGCAGTCCTTCTCTCTGGCATTAGTGCCAAACTGGCCATCTTAGCTCTTAACCTTCACGGCACATCAGCGGTGCATTCGTTTTCAGGAACACGGGCAAAGCCATTTTTTCATGGCCACTAAGCAATCCCCAGATTTCTCTCGTTAGATTCCATGTTGTATTGGTGGGAAGTCCTCCATTACAGGAACTAATCTGGGGACTGGTACCACCTTTCCCCAGTTTATCCAAATTTTCCTGTCTTTGTTATATTACAACATATTTACCAGTGGCTCATCTCATCGCCCTTATTTTATATCCTCCCTCCAGATCCCTCAGGGCTGTGTCCTTATTTTATTGCTGCTTGCCAAAGAGCTTTTCCAAACAACGCTGATCACCTTCCAAGCAGGCTCTTGCTCCCCTGCATCACCACCACGTGGAAGCTTGGCTCCGCAAATCATCCATACCCTGGTGCTAAGCACCACCTTCACTGCAGGGAAGGAAGGCCAGCTGTTCAGCAGCTACCCTGAGTTCACCCTTAGCCCAGACTTTGCTTGTGATGGAACTCTGCTTTCTCTCCAGAAATCCAAATGTGGTAAGTTTAGAAAGAAGAAAAAGAATTCAAGCCCATGGTTGCTTTCTGGTTTAGCTCAGGTCTGAGGGATGTCCTTTTCCCTGTATGTTGCCAGCTGTCAAGTTGACAGCATGTCTCCAATTTTTTGAATGTTGCTGTTTTCCTTTGCAGTAGAGCATCTTTAACAGGAGGGGAGGGTGTGTTACAGGCATCTGTGCAACTGCAAAGCTCAAACATTTCCTGGGGGTGCCTTGTGATTTCGGTAGCTATAGATCCCTCCTTTGCATCTGGACCTTTTATAAACAATCACTCAAGTGGGAAATTGTTTTTATCCTTTTTGTTGAGGTATAATACGCTTCCTGGCTTAGTTTTTAGATATTTAATGTCCCTTTGGTCTTACGCAGGCAGTGAATTGCTGGTTATGGGCTGTGCTTCAACAAAATGGTAATCTGTGCTGGGAATCCAGCAAACCCCTGTAGTGGGACTCAAATTCCTTCATTATACCCTGAAACTTGAACAATAAATCAAAAACTACGGATTCTATAGATTGTAGAGCAGGATATGCAGAACATATATGTGCAGTAAATCTTCATACTTGTGACTGGCCCAAGTTTGAGTCTGAGCATCATAGCAGTCAAGTGGCTTTGTTACGGTAGTGGGCTTGTGGAGGTTGAGAACTTTCCTAGACATAAAGGGATGCCATGGTACCTGCCACTTATTGACAGCTAAGAAACAAGATTGCTTCTGTACCTGCTACCTCACATAACAAGAATTTATGGAATCACCTCAGGCTGTCCTTGTCAATTATCATCATCATTATTTCTGTGTTTAAAAAACAAGACTTGAGTTCTTGCAGGCATTCATCCAAAAAGTGCTGTGGTAGTGCAGTCTCCATGACTGAGCCTTAGCTGAAACCTAATCAGGTAAATTCTTGAGGCTTAGGAATGAAAATAAATATATATGTGCTGCATTGCTGTTCTTTGTTTGGTGGTGCTCTTCCTCTGAGGTGGAGGGTGGGGGATTGGGAAATCAGCCGATAGGTGTGTGTGTGCACATAATGAATTCAGAGATAAACCATAATCGCTTCCTGCCAGCTAACTGTGATCCTTTGTTTGCGACGTCTGCCACAGCTATGGTATTTTGTATATCCATCTACATCATCTACAAGAAACTGTAGCGAGGTAGAAACGGTCCCTGACATGTCTGGGAGACTTCTAAAGTAAAACAAAGTTTTCCCCAGGTCTCATTATGTGATATGGTCAAACCAGGGCAGCTGAGAAAGCCTTCCCTGCTGGGGTGGTCTCCCTCTCCACAGCCATAAGTCCTTCCTCCCCTCTATACTAGTACAAGAAGTCTGGGAAAAGTCACAACATAAACGTGTATATTTATTGATGCTTATCTTTAATGCCCGATGTTTCCATCCCTTCCACACCTGCCATACCCACTTTAAAAAAAGATCAGGAGCCCAACCTGTCTTCTTTCTCTAACTGCTGAAGGCAAAGAAGTTCCTTTTGAAGCTTGTTCTACTCAGTGGTAAACTTGGATAGTGATCCTTCTGACATGAATAAGGATAATAAAAGGGACTGATTCAGAGCTTATATCTTGGCTTTATGTGAAGAGAGGGAAAACAAAGCATCCCACTAGTTGGAGCTCAAGATTCACTTAAGTTTTAAAACCCTTCTCCATCCATGGGTAATAGACTTGCCTTTGATCTTGATAGTCAAGATATCTGACAAGAGTTTTCATAAATGAAATGAGACAACAGTGATCAGTTGTGTCTGCAGCTGAATAATAATTCTGGTCTAGGGAGAGCAAAGTGTCTGGTTTCCCTGTGCCCTGTTCACCATGACCTTCACATAAGGCTTGTTAGAGTGATGAAGCTGAATTAAGCAAAGTGGGAATCTACATCCAGAAATCCCTCACTCATTCTGTATGAGTTTGATGAGCTGCTATATTCAACCTTTGCAATTGAAAACGGCAGTAAGTCTCTGCCTTTTTTTTTTATTCCATGCCCTACAAGTAAGAAAGGGGACTGCACACTGACCTCTGGCAGTAGCTCTGCCTATCCTTGCTTTCCTGCAGAGCCTGGTGACAGCACAGATGGAGCCTGAAGGGAATGGACGCAGCTCTGAGCATCTGCATCCAGCCTTGGGAACTGTTAGGCGATTACATGACCAGCTCTGCAACTCTATCCTGTTAATTTTTGAGACAGTATAGTTACATTGCCCAAGTTGTCCATGTCTGCGTGCCTGCCCAGGAGTTGATAATATTTTCTTTGCCTTCCCAGCTTCTGGGGGAAAAAAAAAAAACAAAAAAAAAACCAAACAAACAAACAAAAAAAAAACCCACACAAAAATCCTCCTTCCTGTATGAATGATCTATTGCTATAAGAGGCCAGTTCCAGTGGCTCTAAGGGCTAAACAAACAAAATTATAAATCTCCCCTGGGCTTCACCTGAAGACTTCCTCACTTCAGGTAATTAGCTCCAGTCTACCCTGGGTACAAGGGCTGGAAAATGACAGCCGAGGATTTCTGCTAAGGGGAATTTCTCATGCTGGGCAGCAAGAGCAACTTTGGTGCTGCTTCTTTAGAATATGGTAATGCTATCTGTAATTTAGAAATATTTCATTTATCCTGGTTATGAAAAGGAAACAGAACAACAGGAGGTAAGGGAAATTTTCAAGTGCATATAAATCACTCTGTTCTTCATATCTTGGAGGTCAGTGTTTGAAAGTAAGAAGCCATAGATAAAGATCTTCAACAATTTTCAGTCTTCTCTTGCCTATATATTTCCCAAGTGGCTGTCAAGTGTAATTTCTTCCTGGTGTTGTCAGCTTCTATTGCCTGGTGCAGGATATATATTTTAATTGACAGCCAGTAACAGCCATTCCAATCATAGTGAAAACCATATTTTATAGCCAGTACGGATGGAAGTCGTAACTTGAGGATGTGTCAGTTACTTGTTGGAAATATGAATAATTGATACTGAACATAATACCTTTTCACAGTCTCTATTTATTAGAGACAATGCAATCAAAAATAGCTTCTTTTTTATTATTATTATTCCGATGCTTTTCTTTATGTGTGATTTGGTAGTCTGTGTAATTCAGGAAGAAAATTACTCGGCATCTAGTCAGGCTCTGAGTGAAGACTTGAACTTAGAAATGTAATCAGGCATGACAAAATATTCTGTTTTGCTCACAGTAATATTGAATACAAGGTTGACAGGTAAAAGTGTCATGGCAGCATCATTCATTGAAGTGTGCTGGCAAGAATTCAGGTGAGGGGTCTGCCTGGCAGTGTGGAAGTGTGATTTTCACTCTTGTACCCCTGGGAGGGCAGTCAGAGGACGGGGCAGTCAGACTCACAGTGGGGAGTTCCACAGAGGCTTTGAGGAGACTGCACCACACATCAGGACCGCTGCCCCTGGCCCCTGGTCCTTGTGTCTTTGCTGCTGCCCCTACTTGTGTTGTTACCTGTAACTTTGAGTCTGCATTGAGTTGAGTGAGATCTGATATCGCACCCAAGGTTATATCTGGCTTCACTGGCAACTAACATGTTTCATGTGACCTGTGGTATTTCAGAGTTTGGCTAAGGCTCAGCACTGGCTTTCATCTTGAAATTTAATTTTTACTGGGGCTGCAGTATGATTCAGAAAATATCTAAACCTCTTGCTGAGACCATGCCACCGACATCAGCTCTCGTGATGGCTGCAGGCCACCAAACTTGCCCTAAGCCTCTCAGTTGGACCAAGGATTGTTACCCTGCATGTCAAGACCAGAAGGAATTTAAAACTATCTCAGTGGGTTGGGAGGCATCCCTTTTGTAAACTTTGTACCTGGTGCTGTAGGTTACCCAACAGACAGCCCACAAGAAGGTTGTCTTTTGAGAAATGGAGGGTGAATACCAGTTGGAAAGGACAGTTTCATTTGGTTTGTTGACCCCTGAAATGAACACTTGGCCTGGGATTTCAGGAAAAGAAGGGGGGGGGGTGTTGCCCCTTTATTTCCATGATTGTTGAAAGCTGAATAAGCTTTCATCACCTTGAGGCAAAAGTAATAAAGTCACTAAGTAGTGGAAAGCTTTCCACGTACTCTGGGTTTGTGGCCCGCTTGAGCTGAGATGAACTCATCTCCAAGTTTTTATCAGTTTTCCCTGTGTCATCCTTATCCAGTCAGAGGGTTTCTCCATGGCAGATTTGGAGGACCTTGCAGAGTTTCCTGGGATTTTGCAGCAGACCCATTTGAGGGCAAGAGTCAGAGGCAGGAAAGCGGCCATCTGTCACACTGTCTGCCTGCAAACCCCCCCGCAGAACTGGTGGGTGTGGGAGGAGCAGAAGGGTCTTCAGCTCAGAGGCTGCTGATTGCCTGCTCCTGGTGGTACATTAATTTTATCTTTGAAAGAGATTTACTGCGTCTTTGCAGAGCTTTCCAGAAAATTCAAATTTATTGTGTGTGCGTTAATATATCTGTTCAGGAAAGCTCCAGGCTTAAATAAAGGTTGATGAAAAAAAAAAAAAGGAAGGGGAAAAAAAAATGTTTTACCATAGGCTAAGCTAATAACCAGTCCTAGTGCAAAATCAAGTGGAAATAAAAGTCAGAGTTCTTTGTTTTAATACTGACAGCAACTTTTCCTCAGCCACATTCTGCAAACAACAGGAGTCACTCCTACACACACAGTTTTTCAGTGGAATAATTAGCCATCTCATGGATTAAAAAACACAGGCAAATTCCTGTCTTTCACAGAGGGAAGACACATTTTAAAATCAGCTGAGCTGAAGAAAGGAAGAGCTCCCTTGCCATCTAAACCTGAACCAAAGCTGTAATTTTAGGATTTATGCAGCGAGCAGGATGGACCCCGCTGGCTGCCCTGTGGCAGCACAGCCCAGCACGGCAGTGCCTCCCGCTCAGTGACGGGGTCTCCGTCGCCTGCATTTGGCGGGGGGGCCCCTGTGCCTTGGGGATCGGGGACAGGGGGACGTGGTGGAGCCGGTCGGCACTGCCAGCACAGCCGCGGCTGCCCCCACCAGCCCCTCTCCTTGGACTGCCTCCATCCCTGGCGGCTGGCACCTCATATCCAGCTGGGATATGCCAGCTTCTTCACGAAACGTTGACGGAAATGGGAGGTTAATGAGACTCAAGTCAGCAGGTAGTTTGGCAAATTATCTTTTTATGTCCACAGTTGATTTTCACACATCAGTTCCCTCTCCTGTTCCTCTGAAAGCTGCCTGTTGAGCCAAAATATGAGTATGTGAGTAAAAGTTCCTTGGCACCAACTCTTCTGATCTAATTCCTCCTCTCCGCAGGGTGCCCAGATTTGAACCTTTTTTTTTTTCTTTTTTGAAAGAGGAACTTGAGTGCTCTGACAGGTGAAATCCCAGCACAAGGTGACTGGATCATCCACAGATACGGTCCTTCATTGTGTCACATCAAAGCAAGCACAAGAAAATACCATAAAAAACCCTTGCAGGTGGAAATATTATACAGTGAAACCTGAACTGTGCTAATATGCTGTCACTGGGCAGTCAGTTCATGGGTGCCTAAGCCCAAATTTTGCCAAACTCCATAACAAAACATAGCCAGCGCAATTGCTCTGGAGAAGAGTCTTCCTCTCCTGGGAATCAAGGGCCAGTGGTCTGTGTTTTAGGGGCTACCCATCATGCAGCATTCCATTCTTCATGCCATCAAGTATCTTCTTTCTGACTTCATGCGTCATTTTGAGCTGAAATGTTCCTGTTTTATGCTAATAGCTGCTTTAGTAACTGAGCCTTTTTTCCCCTTGTCTTCATTCCCTAGCATATCATTAGGGTTTCTGTTGGCGTGTGGATGCCTCATTTGGCTACTTTGTGCTGTTCTTCCTGGGTGGGACTACCTGTATAGGGATTAACTACCTTATACCATAGTTACACTGAAAGCAAGTTGTACTGCTGCACATGCACTGTCTATTACTTAGTTGTAAATGCTTCTCAGAAAGTCAAGGAAACTGCACATGCCTCTTACGTTGCTCTCCAAGGCAGAGCTCTATCCCCTTTTTGGGGGCTTTGCAGACACATCTGAAAAAAACCCCAAACTAAGAAAAGAAACAAATGTCATTTATCTGGACTTTCATAAGGCCTTTGACATCGTCCCCCACAATATCCTTCCCTTTAGACAGAGATGGATTCAATGAGTGGACTGTTAGATGGATAACAGGATTGGACGGTCACATCCAGGGGGTGTTGGTCAACAGCTCAGAGTCCCGATGGACATCAGTGACAAGTGGTGTTCCTCAGGAGTCTGTACTGGGGCCACTGTTAATATCTTCATCAATGACATAGACAAAGGGATCATCAGCAGGTTTGCTGATGACACCGAGCTGAGTGGTGCAGTGACACACCTGAAGGATGGGATGCCTCCAGAGGGACCTGGACAAGCTTGAGAAATGGGCCCATGGGAATCACATGAGGTTTAACAAGATCAAGTGCTGGTGCTGCACCTGGGTCAAGGCAACCCCCGTTATCAGTTCAGGCTGGGGAATGAACAGATCAAGAGCAGCCCTGTTGAGAAGGACTTGGGGGTGTTGGTGGATGAGAGGCTGGACATGACCTGGCCATGTGCACTGGGAGCCCAGAAACCCCCCGTGTCCTGGGCTGCATCCAAAGCCCTGTGGGCAGCAGGGGAGGGAGGGGATTCTGCCCCTCTGCTCTGCTCTGGTGAGACCCCACCTGCAGTGCTGCCTCCAGCTCTGGGGTCCCAGCACAGGAAGGGCATGGACCTGTTGGAGCGAGTGCAGAGGAGGCCACCTCTGCTATGAGGAAAGGCTGAGAGAATTGGGGTCGTTCAGCCTGGAGAAGAGAAGCTTTTGGAGTGACCTAATTGTGGCCTTCCTGTACCTGAAGGGAGCCCGCAAGAAAGATGGAGAGAGACTATTTACAAGGGCCTGGAGTGACAGGACAAGGGCAAATGGCTTCAAACTAAAAGAGAGTAGGTTTAGATTGGATGTTAGGAATGAATTCTTCCCTGAATTTATGGAGGGTGGTGAGGCCCTGGCACAGGTTGCCGGGCACAGAGAAGTTGTGGCTGCCCTATCTCAAGAAGGCCGTGCTGGGCAGAGTTTGGAGTAGCGTGGCTTAGGGAAAGATGGCCTCGCATGGCAGTGGGGTTGGAATGAGATGAGCTTTAAGGTCTGATCCAACCCATTCTATTAATCTATGATCTCTTCTTCCAGAACCAGTTCAGCCTTCTAGGCTTTGGCTTTATACAGGCCAGATGAGATCTTGCCTTAGGCCATCACTACAAGCACAATATAAGCCAGTCTTTTTTCTTAGATTGAAACCTAAGTGTTATATAAATATATGAGATATATATATATATATATATATACTTAGAGAAGAGTTTTCTCTTATTATTTGTCAATTTCTTAATGGGTGGTATTTCCAAAGGGCAAGGTGCTATGTTGTTATCTCTAAGCAGCTGCTATTTTTCTGTTGTTTGAAGCTTTGGTAAAACACACTAAATAGGAGTTCTTAAGAGAAAAACTGTGTCATAAGTGGACACGGGCAAGCCTTACCCACCACAGTGGCATAGAAGGAGTGCCTTTTGTAGGGCAGAGAGCAGACAGTGTACAGCACAGTCCACCTCCCAGCTCTGAATAAAAACCCAGTATATTTATTTTAGTCATCTTTCTAGGAGGGACAGTTAGCTCCCCGACTTTAAAAAAGTTTAGAGGATGAAGAGCTTCTCTCACACTTGACCTCGTTCTTGTCACCAAATAACAATGGTGCATTTCAGGATCTCTGCAGACCATGGCAAAGCAAAGAGTTTTTCAGCTGATGAAAAGGAGAGACATTTCTGTGAATGCCACATAGATGTGAGGTAGTGTCACCTCCCTGTATCCCTGTGTTTTTAAGATTTCAGAACCTTTTTATTTTAATATGGATTCCCCACAGGTCTTCTAGGATAGGAAAAACTCTTAGAAGTAAACTGCTAATGAAGCTTTCCTTGACTAGGCACACAAGGACAAGGGGGTTTGGTATTCATGGTGGTGTGGTGCTCATATCTCCAGCTCTCATACATGATAGCTCTGGGGCCAGCGTTTCTCCCTGGAATTACAGACTGCAGAGGGTCCTTCACCTCTCTCACCTCCCACCACCCTGATGCTGGGCCACTTGTCCAAGCCCAGCAGTCCTACACAGGTCGTGTCTCAGCAACACGGACTCCTCTGAGGATTTCTGATCTGTTCCTCCCTCTCCTCAGCAGGATAGAGAAGAGTATTAAGTCAAAGCTGAGGCATTCAAAGGCATGGAGTCACCGCTGGGTTGCAGGTGGCTTCAGGAGGGGCTCGGGAAGGCACATGGAGAATGGCAGGTGTCAGCCTTTGGACATTGGGAGTTTTCTTGGCATCTCACAGGAAACAGAACTTCCCTCAGAGGCAGACTGCACCAAATTCCTCCAGAGCCCAGGGCTTTCACTAAGCATGTTTCCATTAGGGATGAAATGCACCTGAGTTAATTAAAGCACCAGCTCCCACCAGGCAGCTGTAGCCCAAGAGCAGAATGCCCAGCCCTGGTGACACTGCCTTGTGCTGCCTGGGGCGGGGCTGTGCTGTTGAGGGCTCTGTCCTGGGCTGCACAGTAGAATGCCAGAAGCCACCAAAATCAGTGGAAATACTCTCACTGCAAGATGCAGAGTGCACCCCTGGTTCCCTCGGGTATGAGAATCCATGATTATTACATTGCTTTCTCGATGTCAACCTTATTTTACATCAATTACTTGAAATGCATCATTCCTCCAGAAGTAAGACACAAAGTCCTTTCTCTTCTGCATGCCATTTCTCATTGTTTCAGATCAAAAAAGCTTTTGCAATAAGCAGGTATTTGTTGCACGTATGTTACAACGCTGATGGGAAGCCTAATTTCCCCGCAGCGCAGAGAAGAGGTGGAATAGTTAATATCCCCTCGCTCCAAGAAAGGCTGCGGAATAATAACACGGGGAAGCTGAAATAATCACTCTGCCATCAGTTGTTCTCCCCTGGGCCTGCCCACAAGAAATCATATGGAGAACTGTTACAGGCAGGCATTGCCAAAGATTGCCTGCTAATTTTACTCCCTGTAACATAATCTGTTTATTCAGGAGATGTGCTCTATCTTCTCTGCTGTGATTCAGAAGAATCTTAATCTGATGTGACTGCTTTCGTTCTCTCCCCTCAGTAATTAATATTGCTGCATGAAATCAGAGGCTCACTCTTTATTGCGAGCAATATATTATGAACTGATTCTTTGTGCTCAAGGAAACATAATCTATATTATTAACTCTCTAAATCTGCTTTTCTGTATAAAATAGCATTGTCTTGGGAGATGGTTGTTAAATGTCTAGATTTTTGCTTTTATTGCAAAAGAAAACTTCGTTAAAATGGGGGCAGGAATGGTCTAGAAAAGTATAGTTTATATAGTTATTTAACATAGCCTTTGTTTGAGTTTCAAACAGGTTCCCAAAGGTGTCTGTTGATAACCCTATTTATGAAATACCCAAGGGACAGTGGTTCTAGCTCACTTTGCAGAATGGCTAATTTTTCTTTTCTTATTTTTCTATTCTGTTTTTTTTTTAATGTTCAATTTGAGTTTGGCCTGAGTTTCTGAAACCCGAGTGCCTGAAGCTGTGAGCCATTTCCTCAGAACAAATCCGAGTCCCAGTGCCTCAGTGTGAATTAAGCAGTGCCCGGAGCTCTGTATGCTCACAGTGTTGGGAAGCAGCTGTTTATTAACCTATTTACAGGACACTTTCTCAAACCAGTAACCAGAGGTTTTCTTCTCACTGTCCTGCTTTTCTCTTTTCTGCTTTCCCCCAGGGTCCTGGATCAAATCAGATAATTCTCCCTCCTTGCAGTAGTGCTTCTCATTCCCAAACATCCCACATCCACAGCGGCAGTAAATGAAATATGAAAACGTGCCCCCAGTGCCAGTTTAGTTATGCGACAGGGGACACTCTCAAGCAGGCAAAATGGAAAGCAATCGCCTGATTACGCAGTAAAATCAGTTAATGATAAATCTTCCTTTCCCGTGGTCCCTTTCTTTCTACTAATGTCTCCTTCTCTCATTATTTTACCCTCAGTATTCTCTCCAAATACGTGACTGTTAATAGGACAGTTGAACGAATAGGACACTCACCTGGGATGTGCTTTGCTTTTGCTCATGACTCTGCTGCAGCCATGATTTTCAACAACTAATCTTTGCCATGCTTCAGTTCCCTTTCTGTGAGGCAGAGAAGGCATTTTTGAAAAACACAGGAGCATTGTAAAACAGAACCACTTAAAGTCATCCAGTGGCTCAGGTGTGGTTCTGGGGAGGCCCTTAAATAACCTGAATAGATTAATGGAGTGGTGTGCCCCTGTCTGCTAGTCAAAAAGCTCTTAGAAGACTTCCATTCACGTCGTCTGTGCTTTCATTACCTGTAGCAACCAGGGAGAAGGGGCTGAGGAGCGGGTGTTTTTGTGTATAAAAAATTGCTTTTGACAAAAAAAAAAACAACTGTGAGTTCCCCAGTCTTGGCTTATGGATGGTGAAGGGGTTTTTGCAGAGGAAATAGTGTTCCCTAGCAACAATCGAACAAGACTTTGCAAGACCCCTTAATGCTCCCTCAAAGCCACGTCTCACCTCAAGACACTTCCTCGAGGATGGGCATTTCTCACCCTAAGGACTGCTAGGAGTCCAAGAGGGCCTGGATCTAGAAAGGCTTGCCTAGGCTGCCCATGCTGAGTAAAATGAAAAATGTGAATATCGGTGTTGGAAAAAATAACTGAGATTCCCCAGTGAAAAGCTGAGCTGAGCTCATAGCCCAAGGAAACTCATCACCAGCAAGGCTGATTCATGGGGCAGCTCCCTGGGCCAGGTGAGTCCCTGTCACAGTGAGATGTCCTCTGCTTCACTCAAAATTGATACAGTCACGGACCTCCTCGTAAAACCCTTCTCCCCTTCTCAGCACTTCTGGCAATTGCAGCTGCTCACACAAGCAGTTGTTCCTCTGCATGTGCAGTATGTTCTGCGTAAGCATCACAGTGGCAACACCAGGGACTTAATATTTCAGCCAGTCCAGGAATGAGTTACTGTTCAGGACTATAAAAAGGGCGAAGATAGGTGGTTTAAACAAAAGATTGCACAGCTCTGTGGACCTTTTGGGAGAATCACTTGGAGGGTAAGTGGAGATATCCTTGTTTTGCTTGGCCTTAAGAGTCCTGCTTGTGCTAATTTTTTCCTCCTTTCTTTAGTTCTGCAGCATTATTTTAATTTTTTATTATTTTTTTTCTCTAGTTTTGTTTCAGAACCGCAGCATTCTGCAAAAATGATGGCAGGGCAGATAATAATAAAACTATATTTTGTGGCACATATGCCCCTGTGAGCTGAGGATTGCTCTGTAATTGTGTATTAGCACTGTAAAATGGTTTGCCATGTGGCTATGTTGGCTTAAATCACCAAAGAGTCTGAGGACACAGGAAGAAAGAGGGTAAAAAGGCCTTTAGATTCTTGTTCAGCTTCACTTTGAACATGCAAGAACTCATTTCTTCATGGTCCAGAGAACAGAAGCTGGAAGACTATGAGGACTCTGACGGATGCTAAAACTTCGTCTTCCCTCAAGGAAGGTGATCAGCTAAGGTCTGGACCGGACTGGTGCCTCACCTGGAGATGAGCTTCTAAACGTAAGAGACTGATTCATGTGGTTGATTTGTTCTTAGGTCCTTTCTCCATACATCAAAACAGGTTGGTCCTCCTTTTCAAAACAATTCATTGAGTTATATATCACACTGGGCTTATTGCAGGGATTATTGTGGGGAGGACCAGGAGATTTGAACTCATGCAGATCTGTTGGATCAGCACCATGGATACACCCCATGCTTGTGTCAAGAGCGTGGTCCAAGTGGTCACAAGTGTGAGGATGCTCCAGGAGCAGATCTTAGCAGCTTGGTGGAGAGGAGGGGTCTGAGGGAGGTGGTGCTGGGGAGGTGGTGTTACACCCACAGCCACGGCACGTGGGTCACTTGGCTGTGCAACTCGGCCTAACTCCTGTGGGAGCTCATTTCCAAGAACAGTGTTCTCGACAAGAAATCTGAAACCCGTGAAAGGTGGGCAGAACTGGTGTCACCATCTGAAGTCTTAGAAAATATGAATGAATATTCATGCAAAAATGTTTTCATTGTTCAGCTCAGCCAAAAACCTCACTCTGACTGTTGTTCTCCTTGTTGAGTAAAATGGGTTGCATTAAGCACAGCTTTTCAGACCAGAGTTTCCTATATTTGTGTCATTCTTTGGACTTGTAATTAAATATTGAAGAGACAAAGGAGACTTGGCAGGCAGTCATACAGCAGTCTAATGTTATACGGTTTCTCTGAAAGAAAAATGTTCTGAAACAGATGAGACAATATACTTAAATCTGAAAAAAAAAAAAAAAGCCACTAAGCACTCACTGGACAAATACTCATAACTTTTTATCATCAGTACAAGAAAATCAATGTTTCTAAAACATCTGACTGTGGTAATGGCAGCTGAAGGTCCATATTAGTGTTAAACCAGATTTTTGCACTGCAATCTTGAGTTTTCAAGGACCACTATTGTTTTGCTTCCCTCAAGCAAATCAGGCTCAAAGAGGTGGGAGGCCAGCTTGCAGACATCTCTTGAACAGTGCATTCCTTTTTATGCAGTGATGAGTAAGAGGGGTTTTTCAGGTTCTCCTAGCTTTTGGTGAAAGGCCATCTTTTCTTCTCCTTCCTATTGAGATTTTCAAAAGAATCTCCAGCAAAACTGTACAAACAGAACTGCAATAATTATATCAGGCTTGGTGAAAATAAAAGGTTGTTGTCTGCCTTTCCCAGAAGAAGGGATAAACCTGATGCTTTCCTGGAAATATGTGATCATTATGCATCCGTGTATCCCTGACCTCCCGTTTGCCCTCAACTGAAGATTGCTGAGACTGAAAGAAAGAATAAATAAATACAAATTTTTAAAAAGTTTACAACTACCTGAAGTGCTCCTGCCACAAGCAGCCCCCAGATAAAAGACTGCAATAGGAAAGTTCTGTCTTAGAGTCTGCTCTATTTAATTGGCATAATTCTTCACACGGTTTAAGCACGGAGCGAAAACTCCAGAAGCTTAATTCTAAGTAAAACATGGCTTATAGTTGCATAATACTTTCTTCTGTAGGATTCCACAAGCTTGTGTTCCTGCTAGTTTTATACCTTTTCTTCAAAAGAACAAAAATGTGCTTTCTTGTCTCTGACAGCAGGAACCAGAGCCTGACCTGCACAGCTCAGCTGACATCCTTACAGCTAAATCCCTTCCCAGCAAGGCCTGCCCCATCCTTTCCATGCTAAAGGCTCTCTTCCCCATAAAACTAGGGGAGAAGCACATGTCTTCCTCCTCTTTTAGGTCCTTACTAACCTGAACATCACTTCATGGCTTAGTTGTGTGTTTATGTTGTGTGAAAGTTAAACCACTAAAAACCCAGCTGAATAGGACATTGCTTGCACTAAAGCTGCTTTTGCAAGTTTTTAATTACTAGGAGTTCAGTTTTTTGTTTTGGCAGTATTAATTAATACCAGTGTTGCCAGTGTAAGTGGCTGTAGCTAACCATGTTCTTCCTGATTTTTTTCCAATTATGAGTCCAGAAGGTCTTTTATTTTTCTTCACATGACAGAAATTTCATGTCTGGACTCTCTGAAATTTAATCAAGCTGAACCCTGCACTATAATTCGTCAGTCTTTTGGTGAAGAGAAGGTTGCTTCCTTAGGGAGATGGGGACACCCAGACTCTTGACATTTGTACAGAAAGGCAGGCAGACAACAAGATCCTGGTTCATACTAAACTGGAGACACAAGTCAGGTTTATCTCTCTGGATGCAGAGGACAGGACCTGGTTAGAACAACTCAGCAACTCGACTCTGACAACCTTCAGTCTCTCTGTACAATGCCAACCAGGTAGAGCTGGTGTACTGTGTGAATTATTTTCCCATAAACCAAATCTAAATTTGAGCTTATTACACCCTATCACTTAAACTGTCGTCTGAAGAGAAGACATTGTGTGTGACTTCTGTTCTGTGCCATAAATTAAAAGAAGACAAAACTCAGTTTCTTGTAGCCAAAAAGACACACTGGATTTGTAGTATGCAGCACCAAAGAAAACTCTATTTTCTCTCGTCTTCTCTGATTCAGTAAATTCCATTTCAGAAGCTAATCATATTAAGTAGCTTAACTTATTATAGGCCTGATGGCGGGCAGGCACACGTAAGTCTAATACCCAAATTATTCTCAGGGAGACAATCCATTGTGTCAGCTAATGATCAAAGTGTCCATTTACATTCACAGTGCTATATACAAAATGATTTAATTTCAACATCCAATTTTTTAATTTTTATTTTTTTTTAGCCAGAAATGATTATGTGATAAACAAGTCATTTGGAACCTAAAAGAGTGGGATCATTGTAAATATCTCTCCATATCTCAACTTACTCTGTAAGGGATGTTGAAAATCTAGGAAGCTATGAGCCAAAATGGTTCCTTCAGCTGCTCAAGAAAGAGAGAGGATACAGGATATCTTTACTAGAGATTTTCTTTACTACATTTCTGAAGGCACATATAAAGAGGGAACATTATTAGAAGTGATCCTGCTGTTCTCTGTCCTCCCTGAAGTTGTACTCCAAACACAGGCATTTTTATGGTTTTGCTTTATACTGTAAGTCTTGTTTTAAATAAGGAATGGAGAGCTCTTATGGCTGGCTTTTCCTTTGTATTGTCCATCAAAATAAATAACTGGGCCTCTTTCTGAGTAAGATTTCACATTTATAGCAGAAGAAGGCATCCTCTTCATGAGACACTGCAGAATTGACTGATCTCTTGGAAGTAAAAAAGACAAAGTTTCTGTGAATTCTGGGATAAAGTATTGTAAAATAAGATTGGCTCTTTCTTAGCTGTTTCGTGATTAAATAAAACATCATCTCCACTAAACACATACAGCCCTTCTTTAGTCCAATAGTCAGCATTTGCCCCCACATCCCTGTCTCAGTGAGAAAAAGATCAGTCAGTGTAGCTCTCACTCATGAAAATCTTTTGTGGGCTTTGGTTTGTATTCCTGTGTTTACATGTAGCTAGAGTTGAACATCCGTGGGATTATTAACCTTAAACAGGAGAAGCAGCTGTAGAAAGAATCATGAAAAGTCTTAAAAACAACCCAAAGTGCTCTTGAGATATGAGCACCTCTAGAAAATATTGGAGAGAAACACGTGGGTCTTTCTTCAACCCAGTCACAGATTTAATTCAAAATTTAATTTTCCTTTCATCATCTCTGAGCACAGACAGTATCTGTCATGTTTTTTTGCTGTCTCCCCTTTAGTTGTGGCCAACACCAAATGCTGAATACTGATGCAGATTTTGGGTGGCACCAGTCTGAGTCTCAGGGTGTGAGGAACCTCCCGTTTCCTCAGCATACAGCACTATACCATTTGCACAACTGGATCCTCATCTTCCTCAGGGAAAATCTCACTGTTCTATTTCCAGAAGCTCCTGCAACAGCTCCCTTGCTCCTGCTGCAGATGCCGCGCTCTTGTGGGGCACAGCCCTGCCAGCACCAGGGCTCAGCACCCAGGTTTGGGTCCTCTTCACCTCCACAGCCTGGCTGTCAGTGTGGTGGCCAGAGGGGCTCCGAGCCTCACACCAGCCCCAGTGAACAGTTCCTGGGTGTGATTGTGTGAGTCAGTGGGGACCAGGAAGCCCATGGACAACCAGGATACGCAGGGGAGCTGGGGCTCAGGGTGCTCCATGGGCTCAGGGTGCTCCGTGGGCTCAGGGTGCTCCGTGGCTCCTGGAAGCAAGGCCAGGGGACAGTCACAGACAGGTTTGATTTACTAGGACACATCCAGCCTATGCATATTGGCTTTGATTTTGAAAATTGCCCTAGATTTTGGGTCTGTGGCTAGTCCCTTCTCTACTATGTGTATGCATCTATCTATACATATATATTTATGCACTGAGCAAGTAGAGATGTTTTTTTTGTTTCATTTCTTTGTTTGAAATTCTCCACAAAATTTTGAGGTTTATGTACCCAAGGATGCATGATAACAAAAATATAATCTGATGTTTAGTAGCAGAATAATTGTTTCCTGCCTTTTGTTCAGGCCACCGTCAATTTGCCAGCTTAGTTTCAGTTTGGGTTTTTTTAAGGCCTTCATGCAGGCAGAAAGTCACCCTGATGCAATGAAAACTAAACAAGAAAACAAATAAAAGCTACATCTGTCATGTTGCTTAAACTCTATTGACGAGAAGGGAAACCAGGCCATAGAAGTGATTATGTGTATCAGATGTCTGACAGCCTATGCTGTCAGTGTTCTCTGACTTAAATACATTGCTAGAAAGAGAACAATAGTGCCTATAAAAAAAAAAAAAGATTATCTGAAGAGGAAGTATGCCCTGATTTTCAAGGGGTTTGGGATGGTTTTTTACTTAGGCTTTTTTATTCTGCTTTTTTTAAAATTTTTTTTCCCCCTCACTGTTATTTTTAAGGTAGGTAAATATGAAATTTAGTGAACTTTATAGCAATAGAAGGTATTGACACATCTCTTTTAAAATATGCTTTTTTAGGCTGAGACTCAGCTCCTAAAATAAAAAAAAAAACACCCATTACAGCTTAGCTGTTAGATAGCTGATAAGTCAGATGAATCACCTGCTGAAAGCATCTTGTTCTCTTGATTGCCTGCAGATGGATCCTAGATAAAATGTGTACTCTGAACACCTGGGGTGGGTTTCAGTTGCTTAAATAGCAGTCCTCGTACTAATCCTGCTTTTAGCTCCTTGGAAGGGAGGTGTGGGACTGGTGGAGGTGACCCAGGGCTGGTGGAGCCACACATCTTCTGGAGCAGCAGGTAGGTTAGGCAGAGGGTGCCCAAATTATAGTGAATGTTTGTGGGTTTGTTCTGGTTTTGTGCTTGTAACACCACAGTTAGCAGAGGGGAGTATTCCTGTGGTCTCTCCCTCTGTGTGACTGGGGAATGTGCCTTGTTAAGAGATCTGCAGCCCTTGAAATTCGAAGTGAAAGACAATAAAAGCAATGTAAATCTCTTGGCTGCTTCAGTGTGGAGAAAAAGCTTTCATAAAGTATGTGATAAAAAATAAGCTTTAGGCCATGAGGAATTACTGCAGCTGCAGGAATTGTTCTTAGCATTCCCTGTGGCTCTGGGTAACATCCATTGTGATCTGCTGTTGTGACAGTGATGAAATCAGTTGTGGGTGTGTGGGTGTTCATGTATGTATCTGTAAATTGTGGTGGGTTTCTGATGCCTTTCTAACTACAAGAACTCCAGACCGGTGAATCTATGGGGTTTCTGGTTCCTGTTTTGAGACAAAAAGGAATGTTTTTTAAATGTGACCCTTAGCCACATACACTTTGGCTGTGGAACCTCTTAAGACTCTTATTTACACATGGGCATGGTGAGTCATTCATTGAGCTCTAGACCCATAATTGTTTGCTGAGTTTTGTCTTCTGATACAGCAAATAAACTTTTTGCTTTAGTGCCGCAGAGACAAGGCCAGTTTTGTGTATAAACATGTTTTTACACATATACCTGTGCCTTTGGGTAAGGGCATGTAAAAAATCCTGGAGGATGGAGGGGAAGGCACAGAAATAAGTCATTCCCTATCACAGCAACACAGTAATTCAAATGGACAGGAAAATCCCTCTGGCTGGGAGGTGATTTGCTTGCCAGGACACTGCAGTCTGTAAGATCCAGAAGGTAGTATGAATTCTGGTCCTTCCCCAGCATGCATGGGAAATAAAAAGTTCAATAATTAGAAAAATTGAGGTTTTTCTGTTGTAAGCTCCATTGTTGTTTTGTTTTTTTTTTTTTTTTTTTAACTACTTTTTATGCTTCTGCATTTCTGATGTAAACACTAATAGTGACAAAAATGAGAAAAAACAAAATCAGAGGGAAGGGAGGGTTAACGGTGGAACAAAGCCAGTGGTATCTCATAAAACACGTGGCAGTAAGATTTCTGAATTCTTCAAGTGCTTAGCATTGCCCCTGAATATCCTTAAAACACTCACACCTCACTTTTTGTGAGTAAGTATCTACCAGGTAGAATAACTCTCCCCAGCTCTGCAGAGCCTCAGGGTTGTGCCCCCTTGCAGCACCTTCCTGGGCTGTAGCAGGGAGCTGTGTAGAGGTGAGTGAGTCCTCAGCCACTACAGCTTCTGCCTTCTGGGGCTCTGAAGAGCTGGGGAGTTGAGCTCCCTGTTTGGTAATCCCATTTAGTTGGATATAGCCTCTTAACTGTGCCATGAATTTGCGAGGAAACTGCTCATATCTTTACAATGCGGAGATTAAAATTAAAACTGCCAGCTTCCTGTGTTATTGTCGGTTCAACAGACTTACATGGAACAGAGAACTATCCATGGAGATGTCACAAAGGCAGTCATTGCAGCAGCTGGAGAGGCTGCTATTGACTTTATTGCTGAAGGAAATGTTTGCTTAGACTGTGTCTGCAGGTAACAATGAATCTATTAAAATAAACCCTGCATTTATTTCCTGGCACTTCACATTTCCTGAATGCCTAATCTCTGCATAGAAAATAGCATCGTTGCTGTTTGGAGTTTCAAGGATAAAACATAACAGGTCTTCAAAGATATATATGTTTAAATATTATATTTATTAACAGTAGCAGGGCGGGACCTGTCGCCTCTTCTATTTATTATTCTTGTGATCAGCTAGGAGCTGTGGTGTAAAGATTTCAGATTCAATATATTTCAGGAAGCCAGTTGTTGTGCGTTGAGTTCCTTTCCTGTGTTTGTAGTATGTATCAGATCCAAAGAAACAACCATTTCTTGGGTTTAACCTGTCAACCTTATCATTCTGAAGGCAGTAGCATATTAATTAAAGTAGAAAATGAGTGGGTGATCATTTTATTCATCTGCTCTCTGGAGGGAAAACAGCTGTTCCACAGTGGGACTTAGCCATGAATGTGAAAGAAAGGGGCAGCCCAAGAACCATAAGTGTATTTGGGGGCATCACCTGAAAGGCAAATAGGACATACCCTCATGTCAACTGGCATTCAGCAGAATTTACTTCTTTTATGCTTTATGGCTAGTGTTTTGAATTGTATTTCATGTAAGAATGAGATCTAATTAGAAGATCAGTTAGGAGAAATACCAAATATTTCATTGCAAATGCCAGATGTTCTCAGTATAAATTGTCTTGTAAG
>NW_020955395.1:982722-1011777 GCF_003031625.1 Empidonax traillii | reverse complement strand
TAATAATTCTTTTTAGGTTTTCAACATTCATTTGTACAGAGGTAGTTTATTCTTCATGTTTTATACCCCGGGTCGGTCTCCTAAGTGCGACTCCTCAGCTGTGTGCATTTAGTTTGTTCTTGAGTAATTACAGGAGAACTTCCTGAGAGGAATAAAAATATAAACATATGGGTGGCATGTGAGTGGCATCTGAATGATGTGAGTGAGTAGAATACACTATAAGAGTGGGAAGCCCAATTGAACATCGGTATATGGATAATAAGCAAGATCCTTTCAGATCTTACTTGGTGCTATCAACTCTTGGTCCTGTATCATATAAAGAGATTGGACTGGAGACTGCCTTGAGTGTCATTGCAAACCTACTTTTTTCTTACTATTAATGATCTGCCAAAATGTAAGAGAAACGCATTTTTTGATTCCTATCTCAAAAAGATGGTTTCACAGCTTGCTTTCCTAGTGGGCATGTAAAATATATTCTTCTATTGGCTCTTAGATCCATCACTATTAATTTTCAGTTCTCCAGACTTCCCACTTTCGTGCAGAGAATAAAGCAACTAAAGAACCAATTAATGATATTCACAGCCAGCCAAAGCCCAGAACTGTTTTCTCACAGCTCCCTTGAAGTGCCAGTGATGACACTACACTTAGATTGTGTAGGTTTCTGTTTGTTAATGTCAATAAAGCACTTCAAGATTCCTGTGCAGTGAATGACAGATACGACATCTGAAGGCAGATATAAAACATTTTGTGCCTTAGCAACATGATTGGGATCTGGATTCTAAGCTCAGCTCACTCCAATAAAGTTCAGGGTTTTCATAGCCATGCATAGATTCAGGCTTGTTGTCTTGATCAAGAGAATACCAGGGAAATATTATTTACTATGCGTGGGCCTTGTTTCTTCTGCAAACCTGCAGACACTTCAGACTGGCGGCTGCGGAAAGTTAGTGAATCAAACCATTACTGAACCCTTAGACAGTGTTTTTGTATGTTTATATATTTTGTAGGTAGTCATGGAGAGCAGCAGCATAGTGGCCTGAGGGCATGATATTCCAGATAGCCAAGTATAGAACTCTTGTCAGCTCAACTGTTGGTTTGAGCTGCATCCCACTAAATGCTGTTGATATATTAACTGTACTTTTTTAGGGGCTTATTTCTTGTGTATTTTTCTGTAGCACCCTCTATCTCTTAGACATTTTTCAAATGTAAAACATGTTCCCCTAAAAACCACCCACTCTAAAGGATGAACTTGTCAATAAGTAGAGCTTGGTGGCTGCCAGTATCCCTGAGAGGTAGAATCATTTGGGTGCTGCAATGGACAGATGCCGAGCAGTTAACCTCCTCTGCGGAAATAGCACTGTTTGACTGTCTGCTTATCAGCTTCCTGATAAGTAGAAATCAAATGCTTTTATCACCTGAGTGTGCACATGAAGTTGGTAACATTTTCAAATAATAAAAAATACTTTGAAGAATTTTCAAGTGGTAGGCCACAATGCCAGTTATGCCTAGAGGCCTCTTACACAGTGTGCCAGGCAAAGACAAAACTAGAATGGTCAGAGAAGGAAGCTGTTAGAGAAGAATTTCTACAGGTGATTAGCCTAGTGAAAACCAGGATTTTCATATAAACTATGAACTTATTCTGGATTTAGCACTTGTAGCTCATAAGTCCGATTCTTGCAGTTCTGCTCTTGGCTTTCATATGTGCGCTTGTATTTTTTTAATGTTAGGCAGCATTTTTACTTTTTTTGGGTCTTGTTTTATTTTCGGCTTGGCTGACTTCTTTTCAAACTGCCAATAGTATTTACTTAGTTACAGAGTTACTGTAAACCTTAATTAAGCCTCGCCTGAGCAGCTTGGAGAGGGCTGGACAAAAGCTGCTGTAGAGGTAACAGCAATTTTCTGGGACTAAGCAAGGTTGAGCAAAATGGGGTACTTTATATCCCAGCTCTTACCTGCGGTATTTTATATCCCAGCTCTTACGTGCTGCTCTGTCAGACAAAGGGATGAGATATTAGCTTGGTAGATAAGGAGGTAGCCAGTAAAACTGGACACATTTTCACTTTTGTTTGTTTTTAATAAATAGTAACTTGACAAAATTCATTTGGAGAGGTTTAAACTATGCATGCATTTGAAGAGTCAAGTTTCATTAAATGAAGAATTAAAGAGAAAGAATGCATCCAAAAATTTCCCTTAGTCCCTTTAACAATTGAACTATTTTCTTTTGTAAATGCCAGCCTATTTCATTTCACCAATCTAAACAGCATGCTTTCACTTTTCAGTTTGAACAAACATTTTTTATTTTAGCATTAAAACTGTATGCCATGAACATAAGTCAAAACTATCAGTTGTATGTCTGTATGGACTCCAAACAAATGTCATACTCTTGTGAATTCAGAGCATGAGAGAGGTTTCATTTTAACATTTATGCATCCTTCCCAGCAGGTGGAAATAAAAGTAACCTCACAAGGGGCTGTTTTAGTACCCTAGATGAACCTGAAATAAGCAGCAGTGGAGGGAAGCTGAAGTAGTGGTTATATGACCATGTTAATCTTCAGCAGCTCTAAATACAGTAGACTCAGCTTCATCACCACCCCCATTGCCAATGTTGGGTGTAATTGTCACCTTTTCTCTTGTACCTCAGTTAGCAGTGTTCAGCCTTACGGTGATTAGAGCGGGGAAGAGCTCCATTGTCCTCTGTTTTTCATTTGCAGGTTTGGATTTCACTTGAATCCATTGCTTTGTGTGGTTTTCCATCTGGCTGGATGAAAAGAGGAGATTGGATCAGGTGAGCAGTAGTCACGTCCTCCTTTTCAGCAAATGTCTGGACAGCAGTGGTCTAAAATATATACATATCAGTATAACAATCATGTAAAATACTTCCCAATTAAGTTTCACAACAAGACATTCAGGAACAAAGGATGGAATGTCATATGAATTGGAAAGCTCACAGTATATTTGGAATATATTTTGGGTGTGGTAATTCATAAATAACATGCTACCCCCCTCCAAGCTCTGCAAAATAATTCAGGATTTGGTAAGGTGTGTTTCTGCATAGAAGATGCTCTTAGCACTGGCCAGGCATATAACTCTGGAACGAGTCCAAAGGAAGGCCATGAAGATGATGAGAGGCAGGGACAGAGCTGTGGTTGTTCAAACTGGAGACAACCAAACTTCAGGGAGACCTCATTGTGTCCTTCCAGTAGCTTAAGCTGGCTTATGGGAGGAGGGAGAGGGACTTCTTATAGAGCACATAGTGATAGGATAAGGGACAATGGCTTTAAACTGAAAAAGAGTGCATTTAGATTAGATGTTACAAATAAATTCTTTATTCAGAGGTGGTGAAGCACTGGATCAGGTTGCCCAGAGAGACTGTGGATGCCCCATCCCTGAAAGTGTTCAAGGCCAGGTTGGATTGGGTTCTGAGCAATCTGGTCTAGCGGAAGGTGCCCCTGCCCATGGCAGGGGTTTGGAACTAAAGTATTTTAAATGTCCCTTCCAACCCAAACCATTCTATGATTCTATGAGAACATTGGTAAAAGTACATGGATGCTGAGTTCTCCAACAAATGTATAACATTTGTATACATTAAGATAACAATGTATACAATAAGAATAAGATCATTAAAATGTTATTGATTAATACTTTATATGATAACTTTATAAAGTTACACATTTCAACTCTTAATTTTCTTTTAAAAGCAAATAAATAAATAATTTTTTTGGGTGGTCTCCTCATCCTTCAAGGTGTTCAAGGCCAGGATGGATGAGGATATGGGTAACCTGGTCTAGTGGAAGGTATCCCTGTTCATGGTAGGGTGGTTGGAACTGAACGAACTTTATGGTCCCTTCCAAACATAACCATTCTAGGATTCTATTTTCAATTTGACTGGATAATCAAGAATGGTACATTTTAGCTGAGTGTAGTGTTTCAGTTTAAAATCAAAATGAAACGTTTCAGAAATAAGTAGTGCTATGTCAGTCCTTCCAGCTCAGTTGCCAAAAGTATATGATATTGAGGAAAACAAGCAAAATTATGAGGATCCTGACTAATCCTCCAAGGTTTTTTTCCTAAGTTATGCTCTGCTTAGGACAGGCCAGCAATCTTCTCATAGTCCTGTAAAGTCATATGGTTACTGGAGAAAATATTGAAAATCCCCACCTTACTTCTAAGAAAATTTTAACTGTGAAGATTTGGTGTTATTTGGCATCAGTAGCCAAGCAAGGCAACAAAGTGACTGAATGTCTTGCTTGAAAACAGAGATTTAAATTTATATTTCCTTTTCTCAAGCCTTATAAAGCTTATTGAGTCACTGAGATTCAAACTCTTTTTTTGTTGTTTTGTTTTGTTAGCTGCAGGTCTTTTGGTTCTGCTGTGATAGAATAGTTTCTCCTAGGGTGAGAGGCAGATGTAGAAAGAGGAAAGACAAAATGGAAACAATATGTCATTAAGTGAATGATTCCATAAAATTTAATGAAGGTGTCAGGATTAACCAAAAGACAGAAAATATTGAGAAAATTAGAGTCATTGTCTAGCTAGATAATGAAAGCACTCCCTACTAATGTAAAACATCTTCACTCTTCTTAAGAAGAGAAATTGGGTTCCAAATACTGAGAAGCACCAAACACTCCTCTAATCAATGTAGAGGCCAACAAATAAGAAGAGTAACTGTAATATGAGAAGCCAGTTGGACCTGTGGAAATCTCATTATTAGAAATTAGTTTAAAACTAGATTTTCAAAGGTCCTCAGGCTCAAGTAAGTCTTCAGTTGATAACACTTGTGATAGGAGTGTTTTGAAAAAAGGCACATCAGGTGTCTTTAGTAGCTGTGAGTTGCTCTTTGCACGTGGTCTGTCATCCATGGTAAGGGGTTGTGCAGAGAACCACTTCCTGTAGGGATGCTGGGAGGCTCTTTGTCTTAGAGATGTGATTATGTCTTGTATCAAGGAGTTTTTTGTTTACTGTGGGTGAAACAGGCAGTGTTATCATCATTTGGAAGATGTAGAATATTTTCTTTTCTCTCTTCATGTCGGCAGATGCCCTATGTGTGGTGTAAACCAAACTCTCCTATCTGCTTATCATCCCTCCACTTACCTGGCTCCTGAGATGGTGTTTGCCACATCATCCTCTAGCTTTCCCAGATACCAGGCAGCAGTTCCAATCATCTTTATGTATCCACAATGAGCTAAAGAAAAAAAAAAAAAAAGGCAGGAAAGTGCTCAATATGATGTCTGTGTGTCCTGTTCGTCCCTTCTTATTGTCTGAGTGGCACTGGTAACTCAAGCAATTCTTTTTATGAGGCTTGAGCACATGAATAAGATTACATTCCTCATGTAATAATACTGAAGTCAGTGAGGCTATCACAGGAAACAGGTTTATTGAGATGCATCAGTTTTGCAAGACTAGCTACAGAAAGCAAAAATATGGATAAATAAAGATATTCTCAACTGGAAGGGACCACAAATTCTGGAGTAGTATAAATGAAAATAACTTCTTCCTTAGCAGTCAGCTATCCAGGTGTCACTATTAGCACAGAATGGAGAATTCCCATAAAGAAATTATATCAAAGAGAAAGAAACTCTGAAATAAAACTGCTGCAGAGTCTTTGCAAAGAAAGGGTTTTCTGACAGCTTCATGCTCTCTGGCTTCATTAGGAAGTCTATCATTGATGTGATAAGAATAATCTATTTGTTTGCATCTTAGGTTTAATAAGTGGCACTGGGTTAACAAAAGGCAAGAAAACCAAGCCACCAAACCCCAAGCTGCTGCAGATGATGCCTCCAGTAGAGCTCTTGGTAGATCTGCAGCCTACTGGGAGCAGTGGGGAAAGAAGATTCTACTAGTGAGCATGAAGTCGGGGTTTACTTGGCAATATTACTCTCTTTTCAACCAGTTATAGTCAGTGAAATGATCAGGGCTATGGATGTTTGAAGACAGAGCTGGTAGTTTGACTTTTTCAAGGAGAAAATAATTCTTGATTTACACTTCCATTCCTGTTGGGTCATCTGAATTATTCTGCACTGGCTGTGATATGAGGGGAATAGGACTTAGAGTCTATGAGTCACATTTTTGCAATATTCCTCCTGTATTAACTTCTGAACAGCTTCATGTTTGTGAGCAACCGTACTCCAGCTTGCTCCAGTAGTACAGGCAATGAGCACAAATTGTCCTCTTTGCTAGTGTAGTACATTTTGGTCAAGGATCTCAAAAACTTATAAGTATTACCCTTAATGCCTGAGAAAGCTGGGAGGAAAAAAATTGAAGCCAGCGTACCCAGAGGTATCTACTAGTTGTTTGTTTGTTGAGTTTCTTTGTATACCAAATAGAGCAGAGGCTTGGTTACTCTTCCCTGCTGCAGGATCACCAGGAGGTCTCAGCACATGCTCAGTTCTGCAAGCTCCAATTGTGTGCGCTCAGCCTGTGGTGCAAACTGGTCGTCCTGAGATGCTGAGTTCCTAATCATCTCAGTGGGATGTAAGAGCAGCTCAAGCTGCTACACAAACAAATGAACAAGAAGTTTGTAACCACTTCAACTTGTACCCTGGAGTGCTTTTGCATTTGTGGTTGAGATTCCTTGAAGGGAAAGGTTGAGAGCTTATTGAGCCAACAGAACAAGTTGGAAACACACAGGTTTAACCTGAGTACTGGTTACACATGAAGTAATACAAAGGTGCAATATTTATTATAGTCGAACTGCTGAAAAACCAATATTGAGACAGAAGCTGATATGAAGCCCATTGCATGGGGACTTCTGGGGATGGTGTGGGTCACTACAATGTTTTCTTAAATGTAAAATGTTTCCAGGGCTGCAGCAATATCTGAGCTTGGTTCAGCAGAGCTACTCATTCTTCCAGTCTACTTGGGCTCTGCCCTGGCTCCCTATTTCCAACCCTGACTGAAAAATTACTTGCTGGCCAGCTACTCTTGTGAATAGGAATTTATGTTAGTGATGTATTTTCATTTTCATATACCCATGACTGAGTTTTGAATATCTTTTATGGGTAATTAACATTATCCTCTATCTTCCATATACTGGTAGTTTGCATTGATCTGCCACCTTTGGGCATTATAGCAATCATTTTACTGTCCTGATCGCCATGCTAGGCTTAAAAAAGAATAAAAAATCCCTTGGTCTGTTTTATTCAAGGAGATGTTCTCACTGCAGGACTAATTTGAACAGACTGAGATAGGAACTACATTTCGTTTAAGGAATCAATGAGAAATTGCCATCCACAGCTCATGCTTTTCTGTATCTGGATCTCATTGTGCTCATGGATATCACATGTCCTCATAACCACAGATCCTGCTAAGTAGTAGAGTCTGAGTACATGTGCTTGAATCACTGTTGAGATGAGGTTTCACATCAGTGTGGACTTACTTCAGCTAGACCTTCTTTATTATTTTTTTTTCTCCTTTGCCTCATCCATAAATGGTCATCGTATTCTCTTATTATTGGTTATTATGAAATGTGATAACATATTTGAATTTCTAGATAGGAGAAATGTTATATGTGTATTTGCCTTCAATAAATGGTGGCAAACCGCTGGAATTAGGAAGAAGTTAGCTGGAAGTCAGACTAACTGCTGGAAAACGGCCCTGCTTTTAGGCAATATTGCTATAGCTGGAATAAATTGGCATTTTCATATGGTCACAATGCCCACTGAGACCATTTATAAGAAGTTCACTGAACATTTCTTGTTCTGCCTTCAGACTGTGCTGGCATTGCCAGAACTGTTTATATTCTCTTACCATCTAGCTGAATTTATGAAGTTTGGGTAAAAAGACCAGCAGTCATTTTTGCTGTGTTACGGCCACACATTATTTGATTTGTCTAAGACTCTGCTGCCTAAGGCAGGACACCAAATCAACTATGTATTTTGTTGATAGGATTCATAAGATTTGATGATTTTATGCTAACTTGGTTTTCTCTCCTTCTTTGCACATTTGATACATACTGGGTTAGTTATTGGGATATGTGTCTTATCTCAGGTGGTAGGTAGCAGCAGTTAGCTTTCCCCTGACTGAGATCATTGCCCTTAGAAATGGAACAGTGCAATTCACTGAGCAGGGGAAAAATAAGTTTGCTGACAGCCAGTTTTGGTTGTGATAACCACAGACGAGATGGAGGTGCACTAGTGCAATTACAAGGTAGTTTGTTTCAGGCCTTATAGCTTTCTGGGTTTTTCAAATGTCAAAGAAAAGTGAGGAAAAAGGCTGCCTTAGTCCTAAAAGCATGAAGTTATTGGGATTATTAGTGTTGCTACTGCTGTGTGCTGTTAGTTAGGTGGATACGGACACATTTATGCCATGCTCTCTGATCATAATCAATCTGCATCTTTTACAGCATTCTGCTCTTAGGAGTTTCTGCATGATTGTGGAAGATTAAACCACCTCTTTTTTGATAAATGGCAGTCTGAAGATATGTGCCAGGGTATACTGCTAGTGCAATGCCAAGAATAAGTGCTTCTGCATGAACAGACCTTCTCCACGTAACAGATTCGTGGGACTCCTTGCCAACGGATCTTACAGGTACAAGAAATTTACTTGGGCTTAGTGGAAGATGGGAGAGGAGCTTAGAGGTATTCACTGGTGGTTGTTACATAAGAAAACACAAAACGTGCAAGAAATCCATGGAAAAGTGTTAGAGTAGAAAATACCATACTTTCTTCTTCTGATCTCACTTTTCCTAGGTTTCCACAAGTGACCACTGCTGAAGACAGAAGTCTGGGCTAAGTGTGCTCTGAAGTCAGGATATAGTCTTATGTTTCTTCTAGCTCCTATCTGCCCTGTCCTGTCCTGTCCTGTTCAATACTCCAATCTTGCTCCATCCAGTCTGTATTTTAAAGAGTTCTGCAACTTTTCTAGCATAGAAATTTCCTAAGCTTTTCTTGTAATTTGTAATGTTTAATTCCAGCTGTTCCAAGCACCATACAAGGAGAACCTTGAATGCCCACTGGGGCTCTCATTATCAATTTTATATTGCACTTTGTTTAATAGTGGATCTTTTCTTTTCCTTTCTTCTCCTGTGTCAACCATTCTTATCAACATGCCACTGTTTTGTGTTTTATCCATCCATGTAGTGTCTTTTCTTTGGTAATTTTTTTGCCCTTTTTTTGGGGAATTCTCTAATAACTTCCTGTTGTTACTTCACAAATTGAACATCAAACACTATTATTTTCCCCATAGTTATGAACTCCAAATTTTGTCCTGAATCTATTGTTAACTCAAGTATTTTTTAAATTATTTGGAAAAAAAAAGCAATTTGAGAAAAAATAGTTATGGTAAATTACTCTGTCATCAAAAGACATTTGATCAGTTTGGGCACTTTTAAGTCACTGATCTGCCTTCAAATTGCAAGCACACTGCTAGGGCTGCAATGGGTAGAAATCAATGTTCTAGACACACTTTGTACAGGAGTGTAGGATCACATGTTATGTGTTCAGATTGAGGCACCTGAGCAAGTTACAAGAATATGGTTGGTATCACGGAATCATTTAGGCTGAAAAAGACCTCTGAGATCAAGTCCAACCTTTGACTGATCACCACTTTGTTAATGAGACCGTGGCTCCAAGTGCCATGGCACTAAGTTCAGTAGTCTGTTAAATGCATCCAGGGGTGGTGACTCTACCACCTCCCTGGGTAGTCCATTCCAGTGTTTAACAGCCCTTTTGGTAACAAAATTCCTCCTGATGTTCAGGAGTGGGAATCTCCCCTAGCACAGCTTGAGGCTCTGTCCTCTTGTTCTACCACTTGTTTCCTGGATGAAGAGGCTGACCCCCACCAGGCTACAGCCTCCTTTCAGTTCATTGTAAACAGTGATAAGGTCACCCCTGAGCCTCCTTTTCTCCAGGCTAAACAAGCCCAGATCTCTCAGCTGTTCCTCATAAGACTAGTGCTCCAGACCCTTCACCAGCTTTGTTGCCCTTCTCTGGACATGTTCCAGCATCTCAACGTCTTTCTTGGAGTGAGGAGCCCAGAACTGGACACATGACTTGAGGTGTGGCCTTACCAGTGCCAAGTAAAGCAGGACAATCACTTCCCTGATCCTGCTAGTCACATTGTTTTTGATACAAGCCAGGATGCTCTTGGCCTTCTTGGCCACCTGGGCCCACAATGATTCATATTTAGCTAGATGTCACCGTCGACCCCAGATTCTTTTCCACTGGGCTACTTTCCAGACACTCTTCCCCCAGACTGTAGCATGGGCTGGTTATTGCTGAGGTGCAGGACCCAGCACTTGGCCTTGTTGAACCTCATGCCATGGGTCTTGGCCTACCTATCCAGACCATTCTGTGGAGCTTTCCTATACTCCAGGAGAAGAACACTCAAAAATACTCAATAATACTCAACTTGGTGTCATACACAAATTTACTGAGGAATCACTCGATCCGTTCACACAAGTCATCAGTATTAAACAGGACTGAACCCAATGATCAATACTGATAAAAATCAGGTACTGGGTCAACCCATAGAATTGACTGGGTCAGTTTGATGCTGTAGGGATATAGAGTCAGATTATTTTATTTTTCAGGATAAACATTTTTACTGACTGTTTTATATCAAAGTAATTCTCAGAAGGGCAAAATGATGTTTCTCTCCTGGCCTGGAATATGCAGCCCTAACACTGGTGACTATTTGGACCATGGAAGTAATCACATTGATGTCGGTAGCTCTTCAAAATGAATAAGGTTGTACAGATCAGTTCTTAGACTCAGAACAGCCTCCCAGTGTGCCGCTCACATTCTCTATACTTAAAACCTCACCTTTGCCTGTGGCCTGCTGAGTCCATCAAAGTGGTGAGTTGAAGCAAATACACCTGAAGCCAAAGGTCTAGAAGAGAGAAGACTGAGAAGAAAAGCATTTGAACACAGGGGAGGAGGTTAGTTCTACCCCCTGAAGAGTTCATTCCGACTTGATGAATCTAACTTCTCTTAAAGGGTTCAAGGTCTAAAGTCCCATTTGCAGCACACTGTTGAGCATGTTCTGAGGAATGTCTGTAGCTGTAAAGCATCTCTCCTGTCATCTCCAAACTGGGTCTTCACACTAGTCTTATACACATATTCAAATCTGCCACATGTCCACAACAGTTTTGCTACCTACACAGACCTTTATTTATAAAGACTTATAGCTGAGCCATGTGTTTGGGTGCAGAGGCTCCTTAAAAATATCCCAGGTGAAGTTGCATGTTCCAGCATTTAGCGGCAGGATAGAGAAAATGGGAGAAGTGGAGCTGGGCTGTTGGGGAAGAATGATTTGTGGCAGCTTGAGTTGTTAACTATGAATGTGCATGCACCATTTTTATTTATTATATCTGTATATTACAGATGGATAATACATTTGGTTTTCCACTTATATGAGAAAAAATGAAAGGAAAAATTATATACATGAGATGGCATGAGAGAGAGAGGAAGAAAAAATTAAAATAATAAATTACACACTTGGTTGGGCTTTGTAAAACACTTTGTTTTTAGGTTGCTGCTGGGGGACAGAAATCATTGCCCAGAGCCAATAAATAGCAGGTAGCAAGGATCACATCTGTTTTGCATTCTAATTAAAATTTCAAACAAGCAGCTGAAATTCATACTCTCTGTAACCAACTGGCTTGAAGAGAGTTTTGAGAGCTCTCTGATGAGATGAAAACTGTAAGGATCAAAGGGAGGTCATCTGAGTTATACCATCAGCAGCCTGTCCTATCAGTCATTGGTATTATCAGTTATTTGTGTGGAGGTATCACATTAAACCCATAATTTTAATATGAGCTCTGTAGGTATTGCTGACTTCAAGAGACAACCTTTGTCCCAGAGACTTTACAGTGTGAATGCATAATCAGAAAAAGAGAGAGAAAATGAGCACAAGGAGTTACAATTATCTGAGGCAATGATATTTGTGGTGCTAGTCAGAGAGATTTGAATGGAATCTTAGTCATATGCCTTAGGTATTAAGAGAACACACTGTGTTGGTACACAGTGCATGCTCATGATACTGATACTTTTGTAAAAGTGTTTTCACAAGCAGTGATAATTTCAAAGACAACAGAGAAAACCCTAAGCATGCTCCCTGGCTGACCCTGGGAAGCTTCAGAAATACATCTGCTACATACGTGTGTAAACTGTTTTTCTCAGTGTCGAGTTTTGCTCTTGCCTAGTAAGGTCTAGATGGAGGCAGAGAGATTTACCTGGTTTATGCAACAATGCAGATAGGCAGTAAGGTTCTTCCTCCACAAGAAAAGCCAGTATTAAACAGCCTATGTTGAAAATAAACATTTTAAAATCAAGAGGCTAAGATAATTTCTGCAAGAGTAGTAAATAAGCTATGAAGCTTTGTAAACAGCTTATGTTAATATCTAATATCTCTTGAAAAAATGAAAAAATCTAAATTGTAATCTATATTGCTGGAGGGCTGCCATTTATATAATTAATATATGTTAAAAGAGAAAAAGGAAATAGATTAGTAAACAGTAGACCACTCAGGCTGATTCAGTAATAGATAAAATAATGGAACAATTAATCTGGGACTTTATTAATCAAAGATTGGAAAGTAAAAATATAAGTAATATCAGGCAACATTTGTGGAAAGTAGGCCTTGTAAAACAAACTTTTAATCTTTTTTTGGCAAGATTACAAGTCAGGTTAATAAAAACAACTTTGTTGATAAAATGGATTTTCTAGATTTTCTATGGGAATTTGATTTAGTACCATATGGCATCTTGAAAGAAAAAAAATAGATGTAATGGACATGGCACACTTTAGGTGGATTAAAACTCATTCAGCAGCAGAGATGAAAAGTGAATAGTAAATACAGATTATCAGCAAGCAAAATCTTTACTTCTAAGATAACTTATAGATGTAACTCTATTTCTGGTTGATTGTTCTGCTGTATCTTCCTCGTAAAATTCACTAATGGTATAGGGCTTTCATAATGGCAAAATTCTGAGGATGTTCTTAAATTTCATAACTCTTCTGAATTTCACAACTCTTCTGAATTTCACTAACATGACACAGAAGGTGAGATTCAATTATTAAAAATATTTATATATAAAGAGGCACCATTTTAACTATCCTAAGGAACTGGATTCACCTGCTTGGGAGATATGACACAGAGAAACCCAAACGTTTTAGAAGAGCAGCTGGAACCATTTGGGATATTTCCTAGCAATCTGAGCAGGACTACACCCCCACGTTTAAGCAAGCAGATCCTACCACAACTAACATCTGTCAGCTGGAGGTTTCTCGCCAGCAATCATGGCTCCTACTTACAGCTTCTGATACTGCACTTGCAGTCTAACAGGTGTACGCCACTAGCACTTAGCAATGCCTGAGCCAGACTCTTGAAATTTTCAATGTGCCCTGTGTTAATTTTACTACTTGCTAGGAAGAGATTATGCAGTGTTTGCCAGCCCCTTTGAAATAACTTTTAACTACACAAGTTACATTTAAAGAGTGGTTAGAAAAAAAAAGTAGAACTGGAAAAACACTTTCCATGTGAACTTCAAGAATTAATCTATTCAGTTTATAAAAAAAAAAAAAAAAAGATTGAAGGATTACCTGATTATTTTACTGAAGTTCTTAGACATGGAAAGCTATGATAATGAGAAGATTTGCAGCCTTGCAGATAGAGATATATAAAATCCAATTTGTTGGAAATCAGAAAAAATCAAGCTTCAAATAAAACATAGTTTTGAACACTAAGGTTAATTAAAGATTGGAAGAATTTCCATGAAGGAGGTGATAGATTTGCCATTGCCAGGAGTCTTTCAGGCAAAACTTTAGTTTTGGACACCCTTTAGTCTAGTCTATAGGAAAGAAAAAAACCACTGTGGCCTCTGTGTGAAAATTTCCAAACTAGATGATCATAATGGTCCTTCCTGACTACAGAGTGCACAAATTTATAAACAGGTGGAAATGGGCCCTAATCTTCTAAGAGCACCTATACCATTGAAAAATTTGTCCCATCTGAGAAATGAGAAGTATTGGAACCACTCTAACAAAATCCTTCCTTGGAGGAACGCTTGACTATTCTCTCAGAAGACATTTTTTGAGATTGCCTCCGTAGGTGTTAGCATACTGCTCCTCCTCTTGAACAACATAAACTTGAAGAGACAAGGTCATTTGAATTACAATTTTGGGCAATGGAATAAAACACTTTTTATCTCTGTATTTAATTGCATGTTTAAGTGTCAGCTGACTATTGATTTCTTCCTTTGTACATTCTTATCACTGTCAACAACATTGTTCAGAAAATGCATTTTCCCCTCTTGGACAATTATCATAATTCCCAGGCATTCCTGCTGTCTCAAGAAATAAAAAAAAAAAAATTAGCTGAGCATTTCAGTGATCCTTCATTCTTGAACAGCTGTTGGGGGAAATGTGCTTTGTCCCAGCAATCATCTTACGTGAAAAATATATGTGCTGTTTGGGTATGGGTCTGAGGCAGAGGTATTAGTTGTGAAGAAGAGGACTCAGGAGGAGATTCTGGATGGATGCCTCTGAGAAGCATTAGGGAGACTTACTGTGAAAAGTACAGAAGGAGATGATGGGCATATTAAGTACATGAAGGCACAAAAAGAGAGAAGAAGAATTTCTCTATTGAAGCACAATCCTTGTTTATCTTATTATCCTTATCAGTTGATTCATTCTTGCTCCTTGGCCAGTAAGTAGACAAGAGAGGTGCAAGCTACACATTTGCATATAGATTTGGATTTCAGATCAGGATTTGTATTTCAAGTTCTTTCCTGAGTTATGGACATTCATCTGTAATGGTTCACTGTTGTATCATGGGGATGACTTATGAGTGAAATTTAGATTTAAATTTGGATCTCATACTTCTATAGAAAATATGAAGCACATCTGTTTTTGTATTTTCAATACTTCTCCTATCACCACATGTATTTGATAGAAAAAAAATGAGTTTTATAAATGTATGTACAGAACTTCTTTAAATGTGCTAAAGGAAATTGATAGCGAAGGGCTGGAGAACCTGTTAGGTAGACAATGGACAGTGCAACAGAAAATGATAAAGAGTCGTTCTGGGAATTATATTGTTTGTTTAGTTTTGATCTAGGAACAGATTGATTCAATTTAAGGGAAATGATTCTTCATCACATTCACAGAAATGTATTTCTGGAGCACCATCAAGATTTTAGCTATTTTTAGGTTCAGATACTACATCTGTGAGTGTTCACTGCACTGTTTTAGGTCCTTCATCAGGATTTGTTAGCCCTGTACTGGTGCTGTGATCCTCATGCTCTAAAAGACTGTTTCACCAAAAGAGTCTACTTTCACACAACTTTTCTGTTTGACATCAGCCAGCTGCCCATCATCGGTACTACTCTTTCCAACAGTGATTGTCGCTGAATCCTAGCCGTCTTCAAGCAGAGATCTGTACACTGCTTAACTGTATGTCTGAAATCTTAGATTCCATCCTTTTTGCCATCAACAGCTCTCTACTAGCCCTATGCCACCTCACTTAGCAAATTTATATTAGGGAAGCTTTTAACATCACTGAGATTTCCCTTTGAAAACAGAAAGGAGAGATCAGCTGGAAACTGGTTGTCACATCGCACAGAATCGAGGATTGTATTACTTAATACATGACATTTTAGCCCACAGACCTCAGTCAAACTGCCCTGGTATTCACAGCTTTCTGTGGCAATGAATATAAGAGAGGAAGAGCGGTCAGAACTTTCAGCACTGCAAGGCTCTTTAGTTTCTTACGAAGAATACTTCTTTACATGAATAAATGGGGGAACATAGTAATGGCCAGTCTCTTCGTGAACGAAGAACCGGGGAAGGTCTTTCCACCTTCCAGCCTGCGCATTGGATTTTTTAGGTGAGACACAGTGTGCGCGGAACTGAGCCCACCCTTTAATCCTGAGGTTCATCTACCGGGGCCAAGCACGCTTGGACGGTGGCAGCGAGGTCCTCAGGACGTAGATGGATTGCCTTACAGGGCTAACGAGCTCCATCTGCCCGGGGAGGGGCCCCGACCGGGAATCGAACCCGGGTCTCTGCAGTGACAGTGCAGTGAATTTTCCCCTGGACCACCGGGGGAACATAGTAGATGTGTATGGTATGAATGGATGGATAACTAAAAGGATGATGTGAAACAATGGATGAATAGATGGATGTATACTGCTGCACATACTGAGAAAAAGTAATGGTTACAAAACTATGTCAGGAAAAACAGGGAAGTCTCTCATGCAGTGATCTGAAGGTTCTACCCTTTGTGTCAGCTTAACAAAATCAAGATACATAAAGGAGATATCTCAATCAAAGGCTGCAGCAGGAAGGACATGTGCTGATTTCAGTAAAAGCACCCGAAATACCTCCCCATGTGGAGGGGGGTTTTGACATGAATCCTTCAAGCTATAGCAATTGCCAGCAGACTTCGCATCTGCACAGAAAGATAAAATAAAGTGTAGTTTAAACATGTAAAAAATACATTTCTCTTCTTAGTTTTTATGCTTAATATGAGTGCTGACATGTATGGAGCATCACAGAAAAAAGTCATAATCAGTGTTATGCAGCTGTGCTTTTTATTTGCATTTCCTTCATTTTATTCTTTCTTTTCCTTGCAAAAGACTAAATTGATTACCAATTTTGTGTCAGTGACTTCCATCTTTCCTTAAAAAATCAAGATAGTAGTTCATGTAATGATTTTAAATAAATTTTTACTGCAAGTGTGGATTATCACTCTTCTTTGGTAAAGTTTTCAATTTTTACTTTAATGACATATGTCGTGTTATTTCAGAGGTGAAGAAAAATCAATCCTAATTATATACAGGCATGCTGGGCCCACAGATGAAAAATAGGAGCTTTGGCCAGACTTGTGAATTCCACTGAAAACTTGCTAACTTATATATACTTTGTCACATTCAAATTTTAGAGTAAAATTTCAGTCTTCTACACTGAGTTATGTCCTTTAAAACTTTGAAATTGTTTTGTCTTTCTAAAACATTATTATTTCTACTATATGCTAGAAACTTAATGTATTTTGAGTGTAAAAAGTTAATTTATAGTGTTTTCAGGTAATTCAATCCTGATAAAAATTTCACAGAATCACAGAGTGGTCGAGGATGGAAAGAACCTCTGGACTTTATCTTGTTTAACTCCCCTGATCAAACAGGGCCACCTAGTACAGGTTGCCTTGGACTGTGTCCAGACAGTTTTTGAATATCTCTAAGGACTAAGACTCCACTACCACCCTGGGCAACCCGTGCTAGTGCTTTATCACCCTCACAGTGAGAATGTGTTTCCTGATGTTCACAAGGAGCCTCCTAAGTCTCAATTTGTGCCCGTTGCCTTGCACCTTGCAAGGTGCAAGGCACTCTCCCTTTGCACTCTCCCTTCAGGTATTTATATATACATATATATTGATGAGAGTCTCCCCTGATCCTTCTGTTCTCCAGGCTGAGCAGTCGCAGCTGTCTCAGCCTCTCTCGTAGAAGAGGTACTGCAACCCCTTAATCACATTTGTGATCTTTTGCTGGACGGCAGTTTGGGCCCCTCCACTCTGGACTTGGCTCTTTCTACTGCATGTGTTCTTTTGGTGTTGCCTCTTTAGGACTTCCATGCCCACATCCCCATGCTCCTCTTATGCCATGTTTAATCTCACATGTGCTTGACATCATGGTAAAAAAACCCCAAACATTTGTGTGCGATGATGTTTCAGGCACTTTGGACTGACAAATCACACCTGTAGATAGTCATTACCCCAAGGGTGCCTACTGAGTCCCCATTAGTATATGGGGGCTCATAGTAGGTGGTAAAAACAAGCTTGAGTTTCTCCAGAAGCTGGCACTATGCTGCAATCTGGATAAAAGCCACTCTATAGTACTATGCCTGTCTGCTCTCGATAGCTCCCTGGGACAGATGTGAGCATAGCTTGAATGGGAAAAGCAGTCCTCAGGGATGTCAGATTGGAGCGCGACCTTTCAGCAGATGACACATTTTTTATAGCTGAGCTCTGGGTTAAAAAGGAGGAGGAAAACTCGACTATTCCTTGTGCTGAGAACTGCTGAAGTTAAAATGTAAAAGAACCCCTTCATGGTAGCATAAGTGAAGGTCAGATTTCTGTATTCCGTCAGCCCTGGAAAAAGGTCATAGTTATCACAGTTACATACCTGTGCTACTGAATTTTCCATGGCACAACACCAATATTTGGAATTCCTATATAAGCAAGGCCATAGAAAGCTGAAATAAACTTGCAGAAGCTGAAGTGTATATTAAAATATAAATAGCAAGAGAGAACAGTTTGTGTAAGATTAGGGTGAGAAATATATATGTGATGATTATAAAACCTGATGCAATGGAACATGACAGGGTGGGGCCTTAGGGCTGAAATAAACTAGATTCCACTCTTAAAACTACATTATGCAAGAGTGAAGATATATAAATTGGGGAAAGTAATGCAGTAATAAAAATGTTTTGGAAAGTGAGAGAGAGTGAACCAACACAGTTGTTAACCCCACATGAATCTCCTGCCAATATCTTTGAATATGAGTTTTATCTTGGTCTTGTTTATTTCAGGAGTATGTAAATTTTGAAAGGATTTGTGGTTTACTTTTTTCTTTTAACTATGTTGAATATGTAAATAACCTCAACAAAGAAGAAATTATCATTAGCTAAAGCAGAGCTGGAGAACTTGTTCTACAATGTGATCTGAGTGCTTGTGTTCTCCTCAAGTCCCTTTGCAATCCATCCATGGATTAGTGTGCACCCTCCCACACAGTCATACAGATATCTTTCTTCTTAGATGTTTCAGGGACAGATGGAGCAGCAATCTGATAGCAAGGAATGAAATGCAGAGGTGTGCCCTCACATGGGACAAGGAGGTGTGTGCTACTACTGACAGGGCTTACCTCCACCACTTACTGCAGTCCCTCCACCTCACTGCTCCTTTCTGCTTCACTCTATGAACCTATACTTTTGTGATCACAGATATGTTATAACTATGATGGATCTGCTTACAGTCATGGCTATGTTTATTATACAGCCAAAATTTACTGCCTTGAAAGGGACTTAAAAGCTGCTCTGGCCTACAGCCCAGTAATGAGCTGCATCAACCAGTTTCAATAACACTCTGGAATTGAATACATGGATCTCAGCATGCATAGCCAGCACTGAAGTGTTTACATGCCCATGAAAGAGGTACAGGCCTTTCCATTTTATTGACTGGGAAACTAAGTCAAAAGGCATCAGCAGCCTGATTCTGTTGCCATGGAAGTTGATAGCAAAAATCCCTTTTAAAGTCACAGAAAATGAAAGGTTGACTGAAAATTGATACATCTCAGTAGAAATGCCAAATCTGTTGGCTCCTAGTAGTTTAGGAGCCCATCCTGTGTTTTATTCTGTGTTAGGCACCAGGGGTCCATGAGTACTTCCTCTCTGTTGCACATCTGGGATGCTTCTGGAGAAAGTGACTCTTTTATCTGTAATGAACTGATACAGGTTTCCAAACCTCTATACTGGAGGAAAGGAGATACAAGTGGTCTTCTTTAGTCATCAGAGTTTATCCCAGAGGGAGAATTTGTGTTTCCATAGTATATGCATGCATTATTTGATATGTATTATTAGTGATAGAGGTATTAAACTTTGAAAATTCGACATGGTGCATTGGATATGTCTTCAGTTACTAATATTTGGTAGAAGAGGTCAGACAGCTCTTTGTGGAAAAAATTTACTTGGATTACTGTTCGTTAATATCTTAAAATCACATATTATTCATAAATAATAAGTAAAATCAAGGGAGTGAAATGGCATCACTCTGCAATATTTCCCTTAACAAGTTGCCTTCTGAACATAAAAGGATGCTGCCATGTCAGAGCAGATTAAATTCTTTGCTCTTTTTCCTCCTTGTTCTGAGTACAGCATCGGTACCGTGCATCCAGCTGTTTGAACAGAGAAGATTAACCTTCTCCTGGGGCCAATTACACAGCCCAGCTGTCTACTGTCATTGCAGAGCTGCTCAGCAGCCCAGCCAGGGACACACATGGGAGGGTCCTGCTGTAATCAGCGTCCGTGTTTCAGATGAGGGCTCCTGGTGCTTCCCAAGATGTGTATTCTGGTATCTCAGAGACCTGGCTATTCTGCTCTCATGGTGATTTCTGGCTGCAGAGGCTCATGCTTGGTCACTCTGCAGTGGCAGCCCATATGAGTGAGCCACAGATCCAGATGTGGTGAGGTCAGCTTGTATTTCACTGGGCTGTGTGCATTAACCTCATTGCAGGTCAAGAGATGTGCACTTGAACTCTGCTAATTGAGATTCTACCAAAATCTTAGGCATTGCTGGGGCCCTGGATCTTCAATCTCTGCACCTAGCTTTGGGATCTTGAACACTGGTGGTCCAAAAACCAGTGTTACGAGCCCCAGCTTGCAAATGATAATTATCCACATCACACTTCCCATGTCAGTAGTAGAAATGCAGTAACAGTAAAGAAAGAAAAATTACAGACACTGCTGTAATCTCTATATGTCTGATCCAAATTCTTCCTATTTGTGCAAAGCACTAAAATACATTAATATGGAAAATCTGAAAGAATGCTTACTAGCCACAGGTAAAACAGCAAGCAAGAAATTTTGAGCTGTTTGGGGAGCCCTCCCTACCTGACAAATACATGGACAGGAAATGGGCAGGTTCGTTGTCTGCAGGGAGTCTCCCAAGTCCATATAAAGTGGTTGAAAAAACAGTGAGAGGCAGTGAACAATGTCTTCCTCTCTCCCCATCCCTCCAGCTGAGCACACCACTACCATGAGTCACAAGTTTTCACAAAAATCAAAGTACTTTCTTTCTGTTGGCTGAAGATGAACATTTTTCTTTTAAAATCAAACATCTATTCTTTCATTTTTTACTTTTGAGTGCTGAGGGAGGGTGGAGAGTGAGAGAAGGGCAAAGGAAATAATGCTCTGGAAAGTGTCTATTTCATTGTGGGAACTGAAAATTAAGAGGCAATTTTGAAAGTGGTTTATTTTAGGAAAATTATCTTTTAACTTTGGAAATATTTTCCAGCTGAATTTCATATTGTATAAGGATATGGTGAAGTGTGACTACGATACAAGTTTGCTAATAATACCTTGAATAGCAGCCACAGCTGTAAGAGTGTGTGCTAACACCTTTTGAAAAGGACACTAAACTTTAGCCTATTTGTTACTATTAGAGAGCAATCTGAAACATAACAGAAGAGTGTCTCTAACTCGGTTTGCAGTGAACTGCTTTTACAGCTTCCACTGACTCCTCTGTTAGGAGGAAGATTTGCATCAGATTTAGTTCTTCTCATCTTCTTAATTATGGCATTGATTGGAAAAATCACTTTAAGATATTAGGAGTGACATGCATGTTTACACTTGAAGCCCAAAGGACTGTTTTTCCACGAACACAAGCCT
The DNA here is from genome assembly GCF_003031625.1 of Empidonax traillii. Taxonomy (NCBI): domain Eukaryota; kingdom Metazoa; phylum Chordata; class Aves; order Passeriformes; family Tyrannidae; genus Empidonax; species Empidonax traillii. Next base: position 990,403 of record NW_020955395.1, on the reverse strand, counting down.
TGCTGACCCAGATTTTCATCTTTCAGTGCTTTCTCCATGCATACTAATAACAGGATATTCGTGTTTGTTTCTGGCATGTTCGAAAACGAGGTTTTTTATGTTTACACCACTGGTTCACAGTGGTCTAAACATAATGGAGCTGTCAACTGGGTTTTTGCAGCCATTCCTCTTAACACTGTGAGAGAGAGTATGAAACGCCCCACTAAGAATATGGAGATTGTATGTATCAGTGCCTATAAAATATGATGATTATTTTCCCAGTAAGGAAGAAAAGTAAGGAGAAGAACTGCATGAGATCATTTTAAATGCATCCTGTTTCAGTTTTCTTACAATCATAAATTAAGAGTACGGATACCATGAAACGTTAAATCAATCTGTTGACCAAAGGTAGTTGATAAGTAGGTTGGAGGTAACTGTTATTTCTTCAGAGCTGAAAGCTGTTATGTATCTAGTGATGAGAGCAGAGTTATGTAAAAAGAAAAGGCAAATAGAAAAAAAAAAAAAAAAAGGAGAGATGAAGGGAAACCAAAACACATATGACCAATCTTCTGAAACTTATGGGAATATTGCCTTTCCAGCACTTGAATTATGCATTATGAATGCTTCATCTGATGCATTTAGCCCACACTCCTATTTTTAACTTGTGAATCGGTGGCAAAACAGTGTCAGATTTCATATTATTCATTGATAACCTAAAAACACAGTATTGAAGTTGTGCTAGAAACTCCTAGACTTCTGAATCTTTCCATTGCTAATAACTCCACTATCAGCATACACATGCAGAATGAAGAAGAAGATCTTTTCTTCTTGTGCCAGGCATCCAAGCAATTAAACTCACTAAGGATTATCTCACATGCATCCACTAGCCTGTGGAACATGATTGAGAAAGTACTTTCACGTGAAACCCTTGTCTGTGGTTCTGTTAGACTGCCTACGAGCTGCGACAATTAGACAACTACACAACTTTCTATAGCCTCTTTCCTCAACTGTTTCGTTACGTATATAAAATGGTGATAACAGAAGAATACTCGCAGCTGTTACAAACGTGTTCTCCATGGCATGCCAATGGAATATGTTTCATGAAAACAAGGTATATCCCTCTGCCAAGCTCTGGTCCAGAAGAAGTAATGAATCATGTTAGTGACACAGATGGTTCTGGGCAAATTGAGAATGTGAATGGATGGTGCTTTGTAACTTAGAATTGTTTAATGCCAGTATCACATGAATAGGCACACAGACCGGAATAGAACTATCACATCCCACATTTGTGAGGTCTGACTCCACACTTTCCTAAACCTATCATAAAATAATGCTGATTGAAATTTTTATGTGGAGTTCCCAAACACTTGCCTGGAATATGACTGTCACTTACTGTTTCACTTTTCTCTTCTTAAGGTCCTTTGCTGTACATTGGATGAGTACCAGGTAGATAATGCTTCTCTGGCAATGTCACATTTGAAGGAAAAAAAAAGGATTAAGTGTTCAACATGACCAGATTTTTTCTGCATTTTCTGAGTGAGCCAAATATTGTGGTAGAATCTTTCTTGTAGCAGTTGTCCTTCTTCTGTCTTACAGCAGAAACCAGAAGGTCCCACAGCTGTGCGTGGGGAATAGGATGTTCCATACCTCATTGTCATTGCCTTTGCTAACCATGCTGCCTTAGTCTATCAGGACCTAAGTAGGCGAAGGACCCAGAGATACCCATTAAAACCAAAGAAGGCAACAGAACATAAATGCATGCCTGCAGTTTTGTGTGGATTTATGTGCTCTGCAGAGCTTACTTTTGATGTACAAATGGAGTCCCTATCCCTCTTTTGCTTTTGTTGTACTCAGTAGGATTCCAGAGAAGTGTCTACTGATTATGTTTTAAAATGACCATGATATTATGAAGAGAAAATAATAAGATGGAGTCATAATCGTAATATAAATCTAATTTTTCCTTGACTCTGCTCAATTTAAATTCATTTGAGCTGTGCAGATCTCACTTGGCCCTAACATTTTGTATTAAGTTTTGTGGCAGATCTAGGATTTCATACAAATACTTAAAAGCTTAAGAGAACACAATTACCATGTAATAGTTCTGTGTTCTAGAGGCAGTTGGGCCAATTACTCTTTGTAACTAAACACAATAAAAACAAAAGAACTGCATTGAAGGCAGCTCTTTTTAGCAGTTAATTTACTTTGAAGAACTAAAAAGCAGCCCTCAAATTTAGTGCAAACCAAAAATGACATGTACTATGGTAGAGTGAATTGAAAGTGTGGGAATTCTCTCAGGTCTGCAAGGACTTACAGATGACATGTGGTCTTTTCTCGTAGGTAACAAAAGACATGTTGAGAGGAAGTGGCCTCAAGTTGCGCTGCGGGAAGTTTAGATTGGGTATTAGGAAAAGTTCTTCCCTGAAAGGGTGATCAAGCATTGAAACAGGCTGCCCAGAGAAGTGGTAGAGTCACCATCCCTGGAAGTGTTCAAAAGGCATGTGGATGCTAGGTGATGTTTACTGGTGAACACGGTGGTGCTGGGTTAACATTTTGACTAGATGATCTTAGAAGTAATTTCCAACCTTTCCTACCCTATTTGAGGTGAAATGCTAGCAGAAATCCCCTCTCTACACATACATTTTTATATATTATGCATGTGCGTGTTTACAGTGCATGTATATACATTACCTATATACATACATGCAAATGTTTATAGGTGTATATTTTGAGATTTTGTCTTCAAACGATTTATACCTGGCTGACTTACACCAGTGAGTTCACAAAAAGAGCAGAAGTGGAGCAGGAAGAAGCAGATTTATTTCAGTGCCCTCTGATTTCTGTGCAGTTTCTTGTGTCCGTGAATACAGTCACCAGAGCTAAGGTCCACCTGAATTCATGACACACATTGCTACTGACTGCAGCAAAAACCAGCAGATGGGTGACTGCCAGCCAGACAAAGCACAGGATGAGCTTCCTGCCTGTACCTACAGGTGATCAAGAGAGATGTTAAAAGGATTTCACACCGAAAGCCTTCAAACAAGGGCAGAGAGGAAAAGGCCTAACTAGTAAAGTAGTTGCATCACCTGTGCTTCCATCAAGCCCAGCTGCTCTTACAGATGAGCATAAATTCCAAACCAATTTTTCATTAACGAAATTTTCCATTACAGCTCCACTGATGTAGAGGTTTCCACTTTCAGGCCCCTTGCTGTGTTGCAGAGCTTATTATTAGTTATTATTCATCTCTCCTCAATTCAGTGATCAGACCTGTCTGTTGCTGCTTTAGGAGGTGGAGATTCTAGCCAAACTTACTGAGGGAAAAATACAAATCAGGCAAACATAACCATTGCACGAAATGATTTTCCTGTGATCTGCCAAACAGAATGAAAAGTCATGCTGTCCCCTTTCTCAGCAGAGCTGATCCTGAACATTTCTTAGGGATATGGGTGACTGCAAAGTACCATATCATCAGAATTCCCACTAACATCCTTCATAATTTTTCCTCTCACAGCGGAAGCAGCTAAGAAGGTGTAGGTAGGAATATTAAGCTCTCTTTCTGAAGGACAGTTCCAGAGGGAAACCGTCCCAGCAACCACTAATTCCTGGTGTGGAAAAGCCAGTGACTGCTGATTACACTGAGAAAGAATGAAAAAATAGAGAGACATGGGGCAGCCTTGCATCTTCATATGTACTGCTTCCAGCTATGATTCAAAATGAAGAAGAAAGACCATTCCTCATGCAGGTAATTTCTGTACAGCTTTATAGGGCTTGAATAAGCCTGGATCCATGTGTCTACTGATTCTGCTACAGGGATTACTTTTTGTAGAAATCAAAAGAACAAGCCTGAGGTGCAAGTGGTGACAGAAGCATGACGGACAACTGCTTTTAGAAGGATGTTTCCAAGGCACCTGCCTGACCTTCAGAACAGGTTCATCTCTGCTCTACTTTGTCTCTTCTTTCTGGGGAACTGTTCAAAACACCCCATGTGAAACTATGTGGCTTCCAGGGCCGCCAGCTGGAAAACTGGATGGCAATTTGAAATAGGAGCTATTTGCAGGTAACACATGCAGAGATAAGGTCCTCCTGTATAATCTGGCTTATCCGTCAGTGCCTATGGAAATTGAAAATGTGCTCTGCTTGAACTGCCTCTATCTGTATGCTTTGCAATCCACAAGTGCAGAGATCTGGCATTAATAACAGCAGAATTTGACCCATGGTTTACATCTGGATAAAACCAGAGATAGATAGATGAGTAAAAGTACTTTTGCGTCACTGAACGATTAGGTTACTGAAATGCAAACAGAACTTTTATGTTTCTGAAGGCCTAAAAAATATCTACTTAAATATTTATTTTTCCAGATAGTTGTCAAGAGCAGAGAGTTGTACTAAATACCAAAAGTAAAATTAATCAGAGGTAATGATGCACCAGCATGGGCTGGGGGCTGACCTGCTGGAAAACAGCTCTGTGGAGAAGGACCTGAGGGTCCTGCTGAACAACAAGCCACCCATGAGCCAGCAGTGTGTCCTCATGGCTAAGAAGGCAAATGGTGTCCTGGGGTGCCTTAGGAAGAGCGTTGCCAGCAGGTTGAAGGAGTTGATCCTGCACCTCTACTCAGCCCTGGTGAGGCCACATTTGGATTTCTGTGTCCAGTTCTGGGCTCCTCAGTGTGAGAGACATGGAGCTCCTGAATCAGGTCCAGTGGAGAGCAACAGCGATGACTGAGGGACTGGAGCATTGCCGTGGAAAGGCTGAAGGAATGGGCCTGTTCAGGCTCAAGAAGACACAGCTGAGAGGAGACCTCATCAGTGTATATAAGTATCTGAAGAGATGGTATCAGGAGTATGGAGCCAGGCTCTTGTCAGTGCTGCCAAGTTAACAGGACAAGAGGCAATGGGCAGAAACGGATGCACAGGAAGTTCCACCTGAATATAAAGAAGATCTTTACTGTGCAGGTGACCACACACTGGAATAAGTTTCCCAGAGAGGTTGTGGAGTCTCCCTCACTGGAGATATTCAAGAACCATCTGGATGCAATCCTATGCAATGTGCTCTAGGATGACCCTGCTTGAGCAGGGAGATTGGACCAGGTGACTCACTGTAGTCCCTTCCAACCTAACCCATTCTGTACCAGGTAACTCACAGTAAGTGATGGACATAATTAGTTTGCATTTTTTTTTTTTTTTTGGCTAGCCCAGAGCTACCCAAACCAGATAAAGACACCCTTTTGAGCACATTAACAAGTTTTAGTGTATCAGATACAGATTGGTGATCGCAGCCATGTGGATTTGTGTTGGCTCCCACATCACCATTAATCTACCTTACTATTCATTTACTGGATTACAAAATAACTTAAAAACTTAAATCCTTAAATCTCTAGAACTCTTGGCTGGAAATGCTATCTAACAAAGACAGGATATGTTGAAAGAAGGACAACAGGAATGACTGAAGGGATGGCATGGCTGCAGTAATGGAAAGTACTAACAACTGAGCCTTGTAACAGTGAGTACAAACCTCCAGAACAACCCCTCATATTTATGACAACATGTACCCATGTCTCAGTTCTACTGAAAGCCTTAGTGCTTGGCTCAGCATCCCTCATTTTAAATGTATAAAGAAACTTCCAACTAAGTTCAAATGCATGGCCTGAAATGCCTTGTCATGAGGAACTGAGCAGAAAAACCCAAGCAAAAGCTCCTGTACGTGGGAGGTAGATATGAAAGTAAAGCTCTGCTGTTTTCAGCCAAGGGAGAGCTGGGTACCTGCCACTTTGCAAACCCACAGATTTCTGAGATTATCCTCTGATAAGCAGACGTTTTCTTTAAATAGCATGCTGCAAATTAACAGTTCTCAGAAAACTCCTTTGACAAAGTCCTTGACAAAGTTTCTTCCTTAACACTTAAGCTGCTGACTTGGAGCAAGTAATGGAGTGAAAGAAAAGGTAGGGCCTGATACAATGGTTACAATTAGGGTTAATAACTTCATGTGGCAATGTAAGAGTGGGAGATGGTGTGCTTGCGATGTGGGACACAGTGGATAGATTTTGAGCTCACAGGCATCTGGTTATAGCTATTTTCTCCATTTCAAGGCAATTTTCAAGATGTTTTTGATTTTTTGCTATCCTGAGTGATGATAAATACAACATATGTCTGTGAAATGAAAATCAGGACAAACCCTTGTTTTTCCCCCTTTCTCACAATGAATTCATTTAAATGTTAAAACAAAAAGGAATATTCAGTTATATAATTCACAGAATCTTACATAATTTGACAAGTTTGTTTTCACTACCTGTTTTAAAATTCAGAATGGACCTTTTCTGGCAAAAAAGGATTAGTATTTCCATATGAAAAATGTTTCATTGAAAACTGACTAATATGATACAATGGAGGAGAGGCTAAAACTGCTTTTTTTTTTTTTTTTGAATGGAAGCATTTTGTATTCTTGCAAACCAAGGCACAGTAAGAGGCAAGCAAACCCCACAGTAAGAGGCAAGACCTCGACAGGTAAGTCAGTGTAATTCCATATATTTCAATTAAGCAGTGTGAATAATGTTGGCGGCAAATCTTGTCCCTTGTGCCTAAAACAGAATTTCCTGTCACTAGTAGGTTGGAGTCTGGCTATGTTAATGGAGCTTCTGTGTCTCCTTACACTTTTTCTTCATCAACCACTGTTATACATCTTTGTCTTGAACTGTAATAATTATAGATTTCATCATATTGATGCTGCTGATTCTTCTCAATGTGTCATAATACTTACCACTTTCTTTAATGAAACTTCCATTTAGCTTTAAAAAAAATAAAAATCCATGAGCACTTACTGTCTGAGGGAGATCCCTGCACCATCTTTTGAAGTGTTGCCACAATGCTTTTCATTTACAAATAAATACAAACTAAGCTAATCTTTGTTCTTTTATTCCTTTTACTTCCTTCCATTTATTTTGCATGCTTGCATAAGCATGGGCAGGAGTGCCTTTGTTTTTTTGTTTTTTTTTTTCTCTGCCATCATCTCATGGACCACTTTCCAATGTCCATTCTCACAGACTGCCACCAGTCCATAACCTGTAAGACAGTAGTTACTGTTGTGTAACACTGCAGTGCTGTTTTTCTTATAGCAGGGGAATGTATTTTCTGTATTCTCTCTTTCATCAGGTTCATCTTCATAATGGTAAATCACCTATGTCCAAGGTGTTTTGCCAGTGTTGTTCCACTGAGTTTTGAAGGATTTCACTGGCACAAATGGGAGTGGAATGCTACCCCTAAGTGAAAGAGAAATACAAGTCTACCTGCTCTCATAGAAAGGCAAATAGATTAAAAGCTGCTATCAAATAATATGTACTGTCCAAAGCCTGAGCTGTGGCAAAAAACCCTGTTCTTCCACAGCTGTTTCCTTGATTTTTATCTCTGATGTTCCAACAAATACAGTAGCAGTAGAAAAATAATGCAAAAATAGCAGTTATTATGAGAAGAAAATGTAAGGTATGTAATGGCCAGTCTCTTCGCGAACGAAGAACCGGGGAAGGTCTTTCCACCTTCCAGCCTGCGCATTGGATTTTTTAGGTGAGACACAGTGTGCGCGGAACTGAGCCCACCCTTTAATCCTGAGGTTCATCTGCCGGGGCCAAGCACGCTTGGACGGTGGCAGTGAGGTCCTCAGGACGTAGATGGATTGCCTTACAGGGCTAGCGAGCTCCATCTGCCCGGGGAGTGT
>NW_020955395.1:980711-982301 GCF_003031625.1 Empidonax traillii | reverse complement strand
GCCCACCCTTTAATCCTGAGGTTCATCTGCCGGGGCCAAGCACGCTTGGACGGTGGCAGTGAGGTCCTCAGGACGTAGATGGATTGCCTTACAGGGCTAGCGAGCTCCATCTGCCCGGGGAGTGTCCTAACCGGGAATCGAACCCGGATCTCAGCGTTGACAACGCTGTGGTTTAGCCACTGCACCACCAGGGGCACTCTATGAGAAGAAAATACTTTTTCAAAGGAATACCTTCTTGTAGCATGAAGAACAGGAGGACCTGTCTTTCTAAATGGGCTCTGCAGATGTCTTTGGCAGCTGGATTGTCATAACCTCTGAGGGCCTCTTGGGTCAGCAGGCTTCAAGATGTCCTTGAGAATTGTGCAGGGGGAGTAATTCAGGGCTGAAGGCTGTGTGGGTGGAAGGGAGCAGAGTTGAGAACAGTCACTTGCCCAGGTACATTTCAGTCCAGGTGTCAAAGGTTACACTGATTATGCTGCGCTACCCCTTGTAAAAACAGTCCTTAAACATAAAAAATAGAAACTGGGGACTTCTGAGAACCTTGGAAATCCTTAGTTTTAGTACTTACTAGGATGCTGGTGGAATCCAGGGCCTTCATTTGTCTGGTTAAGTGATGGATATCAACACGGATATGGATCTGGCTCCATTCCTCACAACATTTTTGCATTTCAGCTCAACTCCCAATCGCTTTTGTCTTCTTTCATATCTCCTGCTGTGAGAATCACTATATGTTGGTATTTTTCCACTGCATTCCCTAACAGGAATCTTTCTTCATGTTGTTTTCTGTGCCTTTTAAATGTAAGAGCTTGGATGAGGAAATTAACTCTGCTATAAGGTGTGCATTGGGGAGCTCTGAGGCAATCATAGTTATCATCTGAAATAGAAACAATCTGATGGAAAAAAACAGGAAGAAAATGGAAAACAAAAATTCTATGCTCACTGTATTTAACATCAGTTGTACTGCAGCTGCAATTATTCCCAAGTATACATTAGAAATCTTGGGATATTGAATTACAAGTATATATTTCAGGCTCATTCTTGTAAGTAGGCCTCACTGTAATATTTGCATATTAATACTCCTAAATCTCATCACAGCTCCAGATTATTGAAAATATTTTGCTCTCTAGAAGCAAAACTAGATGATATTTCTATGTAAATATTTATTCTGAGATGTATGTCCCTTATATAGAAACAATCAGACAAAACAGCATTTACTGAATTCAGTAATAGCAAAACAAGATGCAAAGGATTTGTTTTTTCCACTGAAATCAGAGTCCTGAGAGCAGGACCTTTCCTTGGTACACCTCTCCAATGTCCAGTGTTAATGGCTGTTAGCAACAAAGTGTACATTGCTGCCACCCTTTCCTTATTCCAAAAGAATTACTGACTCCACACAATATTTGGAAAATACACTGCAGTTAAATGGTGTTGAGGTATTATACCTTAGGGAAAATTTAAAAATGTGCATCATTAGGGCTGCAAAGACCCACTTCACAGAACTTTCCTACAGTACCTAAAGGAAAAACATGGACCCTTGCTTCTGTCTCCATGGGAATGCAGGATAGTGATGTTCTTGAAGGAAATGACACA
>NW_020955395.1:966843-980524 GCF_003031625.1 Empidonax traillii | reverse complement strand
ACTGCAGTTAAATGGTGTTGAGGTATTATACCTTAGGGAAAATTTAAAAATGTGCATCATTAGGGCTGCAAAGACCCACTTCACAGAACTTTCCTACAGTACCTAAAGGAAAAACATGGACCCTTGCTTCTGTCTCCATGGGAATGCAGGATAGTGATGTTCTTGAAGGAAATGACACAGTAGAGGTCAATTTGTCATTAAGCCCAGGCTTCAGCTCCCCGTTACACTGGTGAGGCCAGAGTCAAGAAGACTCAACCAGTTCCACCATCAGCCTCCACCAGACCTCTTGTACGTTATCTTTCAAAGTAACATAGAGAAATATGATCATCTAACATTATGTACCTTTGTTTGAAGGAAGAGAACTTCAGAAAATTAACTTACCTCAGTACTGAAGATAAAATAGAGAAACTTTAGGTAGCACTAAGTTTTTTAATTTTAATTTATAGTTCAGTAGTATGAAACACTGCCTGAGCTCATTTTTTTTGCCTGTTGATTTTCATCAGGCTCTCAAATGAGCCAGGTTTATAGGAACAGAAACGGTCTAAATATTTTGTATATAAAATCATCATTTTGTTTATTGTTTTAATAGCTTAAGGCCAGGTTGAATGGGGTCCTGAGTAACTTGGTCTAATGGAAGATATCCCTGCCCATGGCAGGGTGTTGACACTAGATGTTAAGAAGACCTGGGGAGATTTTGTTGTGAAGATCTTATTCTTTGGATAGCAGTCACAACAAACAAATACAGAACTCATTTATTTTTCTGTCACGTGTAAGCTCTCATTTTTTCTTAGGCTTTTACCTATGCAACACAATAGACCCTTATTTTGAAGGCTGATTTTTTTTTATTACAAAGAACTGTATGAACTGAACAATAAATTGTCTAAAGCACTGCACATGCAATTGCAAAACACTATGGCCAGCTACTCTAGTAGTAAGCTAGGAATGTCAAAGATACTAAAGATTTAATTCAAGTTTGCTTGAAATCTGTATCCTTTATCTGCAGTGGTTTCAGCTGTTTAGCTCTAATTATGAAACTTTTTACTTTTAAAATGTTTCATTTTTTAAATTGTGTATACCACGTTGTGTTGTATTAAATAGAAGCAAGCCAAGTAAATCTAGTGATTAGATTTATACTTGAGACATGCACGCATTCACAAAGAAACAGTTGTTATTACATCTGTAATAACAGAAAAAAACCCGCACGCATTTAATTCTTTCATTTCCATGGGCAGCCCCCTTGGTAACCTGAAATTCATGCCCCATTACTCCTGTTTAATATGATATTACAGTGGGTTTGACACATGTTTTTCTCAGGTCTGCCACAGAAAACCAATAAGGCAAATGAGTCTTAAGAGCATTCCAGCTGAATCAAACACAGAGCAGTCTCCATACATGAGGTACAGTTTACAAACGTGCATCTCTGGGGGGAAAAAAGAAAAAGAGGGAGACAAGAGGGACAGTCAAACAAAGGAAAAGAGAGACAAATGTTTCCAGAGAATCCTAACACATCAATGTTTGGAGGAAAAAGGCACCTTGCTTTAGCCTCCCCAGCTTTCTTTTCCCCTTTCTTGCTCTAAAATTAGACACATTCATTTCAAAGGAGCCACCCGGGCAATCCCAAGGAAAGCAAGAAAGACCAGACCTGAAATTCTCTGAAGCTCAGTTAACCTTAGGAAAAAAAGTATTTTCTTTCTCCTTCCCTTTCTGATTTGAAGAATAAAGCAAAGCGAGTCAAGAGAAACTCCCATTGTGAAACATAATAGAGAGTGTCATTTCAGCTTTTTCTCAGATGATTCAAGGAGCTTGTTCTACCAGCATGCATCTGCATTTGCTTTATAACAGAGAGTGCTAGCCAATAGGTTAAATGCTTAATATAAGGCTGTGATTCAGCGAGCAACCTCCATTCAGAAAAAATATTGAAGCTTAAACTCTTCCATGCTTTTGCTTTCTCTCTTAGGTGTACTCTCACCTCAAGTGTTGTGTGCCACGCCTATAGTCCCATGTGCAGTTTCAAGCATGGAAGTATACAAAAAATACTAAAGCTATTAGATAGCATTCAAAGGAAGGCCATGAAGGTGTGGAAGTCTCTAGAGGGGAAGCCATGTGAGGAGCAGCTGAGGTCACTTGGCTTGTTCAGCCTGGACAAGAGCAGACTGAGGGGACACCTCATAATGGTCTGCAGCTTCCTCAAAAGGGAAAGTGGAGAGGCAGGCACTGGTCTCTTCTCTCTGGTGACCAGTGGCACCCGAGGAAATGGCCTGAAGTTGTGTCAGGGGAGTTTAAGTTGGATATTAGAAAAAGGTTCTTCACCCAGAGGATGGTTGAGCACCAAAACAGGTTCCCCAGGGAACTGGTCACAGCACCAAGCCTGACAGAGTTCAAGAAGCATTTGGATGGTGTGACTCTGGGGACTGTCCCATGCAGTGCTAAGAGTTGGACTCAATAATCCTTGTGGATCCCTTGAAACTCAGGATAGTTATGATTCTATGTTTCTATGTGATTATGTTCTCCTGAACAGGAGTCCTGGCGCCTCATACTGACTTTATTATACATCTCACACACAAGTACAGGAATGACTTAACCATAGGTATCCTAGGTACAAAAGCACAGGTGAGGTAAATTATCCTGTTGTTGACAAATTTTAGCATATTTTTGTACCAAGGCAATCTTTTGCTCTCTTACACCAAAAACCCACAATAATTTTTCCTATTCTCTCTTGCCTCTCCTATTTATGTTAAAGAATAACTTTCCATGATGAGTGCCTTTAATTTCAGTGAGTGAACTGTGGAATAAAGTAACACTCCAACTGAATTAACGAAAGAGAACCAAATCCTCTAGAAAGAGTAAAGACTTGGATGGAGGATGACAGGCAGCTGCTGTGGAAAGCAATACACAGGCTGGATATCAGAGATAATTTGTATCTGAGAGATATGTCAGACTTCCATAGGCACAGACAGGATAAGCAGGGAAGGGTTTTTGCAAGAATTTTCTATAGCAAATTGGTCAAACTACTTGAGAACAGAGTTTACAATGCTTGAAATAGGAAATATAAACAGAAGGCACAGAAAATATCCTAGCTACTTTTTGCCCACCAAATACTGGTGCTCATGGAATGGTATGTTGGTTGGTTTACCTGGAATTTTGAAATGTAAGATTTATATCTAACTACAGAGGTAATTAATGGTTAACAGCTTGTCTGGTCCTTCTTTTAAAACAAATCACATTCATTGCCCTAATTTCAGCAGTGTTTCCACAGTTTTTCCCTGCATGGGGAGCTCTGAGCTTGCTGATGTTCATATTTCTTCTTTTTTTGGCATCTCAAATGTTCATATTAAGAAGACAGTATTTTTCATTGAATCATTCAAATTTTTAAGTATTTCCTATAAATCTGCCTATAAATATTTCAAGAAGCTCCCATCCAGCATAAATAGTCTTTATTGCATATTAATCCAGCCAAGTCTCTTCTTTTGCACCCTCTCCTCCCACCTTTAATTTAAGTATAATTCCTGTTCTACATCTCTTAAAGATGAACATGCAGCTTTGATGAAATGTTTGAGTAGGCTGTGTATTACCTCACAAAAAAACATATAAAATAATATGTTCTTGGTTATTCTCTCTTACTGTTTAGAGACATCAAACACCCTGTTTGCACCCAGGCTTGCAGGTGTCATCTGCCTCATGCTATCTCTAACCCAAGTAATTTTAAGTGTGCTCATCATCTAGATCTGATCTGCTTGTGCTGGCTCTTCCATTTTTTTCTCCACTAGAGTGGCAGATTGCTGGGCTTAGAGACTGTCAGTGACTTTGATTTTAGTATTGTGTCAAGGTACAATATTTCCTGCTTATCCAAGATTAATTTAATCTACCACCATGATGCCCAGAGTTCCAGTGACTTTAAGTACAGCTGGGAATTTCACAATCCTCTGCAGGCTATTATTAGCTGAAATAAGTTAAACTTTCCTCAGTTTTCAATAACTTGCTGTTTACCTCTTTTATGGACCTAGTAACTCATTAAAAAACACTGTTCTCAATATTTATCTCTAGGACACTTCTGTACTGACCATCTTTCAAGCTCACAAACATTGATTTTGTGGTTTCTTAGACTTTAAAATACTAAGAAGTTTCCAATATTATATGTCTTTCTGAGACTATTGGTATTATCTTTTTTTTAAAATCTATAAGATTATTTTTTTTTGTGGATGATCATACTAAGTGTCTGAAAGGTCCTGAGCTAGTTCTACTTGTATGTAGTTTTTAACTAGCTAAAGAAAAAACACAGCAAAAAAAACTCATGGCATTGAAAAAAATACTGTCATTACTAGCCAGATTATCCTTTTTCTTTTATTTTAAGATCATTAAATATTTTAAGAAGGAAAGAAAATAACAATTCACTGATATGGAAACTGGTACATTGATTATCTAAAACTGCATAGTTGGTGCTAGAGCTCAGGGCTTCCAAATTCTAGTTGTCTCCCTGCTGATGTGTGCTGCCTCTCATGCTGGCACATCACCATTCTCCCCTTTGCAGAACCTTGCCTGTTGTGAGATATAATTTCTCACAGATCACTTTGTAGTAGTGAGTACTGAAAGGAGATGTAAAGGCATGGTGTGATGCACACAGAGAAAAGGGAACTTTGCTGGCTTGGAAGGGACTTAGCTACTTTTATGCTGAGGCTGAGTAGGAAAGAGATACTAGAAATAATAGGAGCAGTAAGAAGTGGTTTGCATTTTTTTTTTATATATTGTGGAAAAAATCAAAATGAAGTAATTTTATTTAACTCTGGGTTATAGTTTGATTTAGTATGAGTGGGAAAGAAAGTGAAATTATCTGGACTGTTAGAATGGATTTGTAAATGAATGAATAACCTTTGGGAGTAAAATTGTGATTCACACAAAATGAACATTTCCATTTTCTTTCATTTCAAAATATTTCTCACGACATAATGCTTTGCAGAGAACAATTGCATTCAAGAAAATCTGTGTATCTTAAAAAAGAAAAAAAGTGCGTAGAAAATGAATGAAAGAAAATGAAGAGTTCATAGAACTGAGACATATTTATCAGTATAAAGAGCAACATATATAAGATCCTGTTTCAGTTTTTAGACACATCACATAGCTCACCAAGGCCACTTAGTATCCCACACACATACTTGTATCACCGTGGCTAGAGGAGTGGTTGGTCCTAACTATAGGCAATGTGACATACGTTTAGGCAGTTCTGATTACAGAAGAGGCATATGATTTCTGTTCTGTGATCAGTGGTTTTTTTCCCCAATGACGTATGAGCATATCCTTCATTTGATTCTCAGGTGCAAATTGTGTTCCAAACTCCTAATTAATTCTGTAAGATGTTTTTGGTTTCTTTTGTTCTTCCCGCCCCCTCCCGCCAGCTGAGATTGCATGTTCAGAACCATGGTAGTTTTCCAGAGATGAGGCTGATACTCATTGTTTTGTGAACTGGCCAGGATCCATGATGGCTAATAGAGACACAGGATCATTCTAATGGCTTCTAAAGTCTAATTGTGGAGACAGGAATCACGAGACTTCCTGTTTATCTAGCTTTTTGTATTTTCATGCGAAATGAGTCACTGTCAGCTTTATCGGTTAAAACAGAGTGCTAGATGCCCTCTGAGCCTGTTGAAGAAGAAGAATCTTGTTTTCCCCTGCAAAAACGTGGGGAATATATCAGACCAATGAAAAGATGTTAGGATAAACTTGTTATCATATCTGCACTGCTGTGACCTAGCAAATATGGACAGTAAAATCTGCAATGATATAGCAATATGGGCTTCAAGGTCTGTCAACAGCAATGTATGAATGCTTTGGGGGATTATGGTTAAACTCGGAGTTATACGTTGGGCTGACTTATATTTGCAACTATAAGACAGTAAATATTTTTATACAGGTATGTTATTGTGTGCTATTCTAAATCTACCCTCACTGTACTCTGGAGCGAACATACTGTGTTGGATCTCTTTGTATTTAGACATCAATAGATAGATGCCCACTTGTGAGTTAGTTACTCTGAATGTATGGGTAATCTGACCCATTTTATCCAAATATTTCAGAGGGAGTGCAACAAGGGTACGAGGTTTCTTCTTGCAAGAAGAGTATACCTGGCTAGGTCATGCATAAACACCTGTGTGGAAAACATCTGCATTTACTCATAGTTCTCAACTAAGCTCTCTCTTTAAAGATATATAGAGATATGTTTTGTATAAAAATGAACAGTAATGTTTCTATATGGACATGTTTTTTAACACTGATTTCTAAATTTGCCTGAATTTTCAACATAGACAGATCCAGACAAAGGTACCAGTGGAAACTCAGGCCAGAAGCAGTACTCTCAGCACTTATTTTCTGTAAGATTAACTGACAATAGTGCTGTCACCACCTTAAATATTAAACCTAATTTTGGCTGAATCTCCTTATTGTCTGCTGAGTCTTTGAAAAAAGAATGTCATGAAAATTTGAAAAGGAAGTTCCCTTTTATCTGTTTCTGCAGTAACTAGAAGCTTTTTCTACTCTTCTACCCCTTTTCTTTCACAAAGACACATAAAACCCTATTGGTTAGTTATTGTTCCTAGAGCAGAGTGTTTCATTTAGGTCTGTCCGTGCTGAATGTTGACTTGAAAATCTTTACTGGTTTTCATACTCTTGTGAACTCTACTCCAGACACATTTCATTACTGCAGATCTGTACTTGGTGCTTATTGGTGTTCCCTGCAGCCACTTGCAATTAAAGATCAGACATGAAGGACTGAGATTTCACAGACAAGGGAAGACTTGTCTGGGCTTCACAAGGCTTTTCATGAAAATAAATTTTGAGATGAAAGTGGCTAAGGTTTTTAAATTTAACAGATCCATATGTCAAAATGCATAAATATGAACCACTTTTCATAGCATAGATATCTAAGAGGTTTTGTAAATTATAGGATTCTGCACTGGAGCTAGGAAACCTTATTAATGGTGTATTTGGGGAAAAATGTAGTCCTGAAAAGAATTGTAGACTTGTCTCTTGGCACTTAAGACCAAAAGGGAACTGATTAGCAAAACTTTCACTTTTAATTATGCTATCTTTGCTTAGTCCTCTATGCTAGTCCCATTCTTCTCAAGCTATTTTTCAAACCTTTTCTACAGACAAAGATAACAATAATTCATAGATTAACAGGAAATAGATTCATGTTTTAAGACTTTTCTGTTGTCACATTATCCATCACAACTTTTGAATCAAGGCTCTGATCTCATTTGCTCTGATCTGCTCTGATAATTGCTAGTGTAAAGTATGCATCTTTTACAGGTGAACTTTCACATATCCATTATTCCTTCTGTGTAGCATGAAGATCAGTTCCTGAATGGATAGTGAAGACCTTAAAAATTCTGGTGTGTATATGAGAGGAATGGACAAAAAGGCAGTCCTTGTCAAGAGATCTTGTTTGTATCCTCTGCTTTCAGGAAAGGAAGTAATTGCCGAATTATGTGAGCTACAACACTAAAAATTATGGCTATTGTACTTAATGTTTCTCCAGGGAAGTTAAGAAGAAGTGAAAGAACTCAGAATGACACAATGGCTCATGAACAAAATATTGCATTTCCACATAGTTTCTTTAGAGCTCGGTGAGAAAACATGGAGATAGGAGGCTGTCTGAGATGTCTAAAGCCCACTTGCTTTACCACTCATTGGATTGTGTGACTGTGTAAGAAAGTGAAGTTTAGCCCATTTCTAAAGCAATGAGATGTTAAGACTCTGGGCTGAGGCTGCCTTTTAGAGTAGATTTGCATAGTAATAACGAGAGGGTAGCAGTGTCTGGTTTGGAGTGCAGGATCAGAAGTGTGGTTAATTTGACATCGCCTAGGAGACCTGTTCCACTGAAGCAGAGAGGATACACATTAGTGTGAAGCTGTAGGGTGAATCAGTGTTAAAGACATGCCTAAAACTCCTGCCTGTTCCTGGGCTGACTTTGAACAGTTTCCTGTATTTTCATTTTCCTATATTTTCATTTTTCCTCCTAGCTGAAAGAAAATGGTAAGGGAGAGAAGGCAGCTGAAGATTGCTAAAAGGTAAATTGCATGAAACCCCATTATCAGTATGGGATTCCATTCTAGGCAAAGGCACAGTTTAATTTATTCCTAAACTTCCCAGCAGATACTTTCTCCTGTACCTGCAAACCACCTGAGTTTTTTGTTCTAGATCTAAATAATGTGTGCATTTATCAGGAGAACTATAGCCGAAGAAAGACATTCCAGCACTGCCCACATAATCAACAAACCACCTAACATATTCCTTGAATTACAAATACTAGATGTACACACCATCTAATATGAATGAACCATTTCCTGTGTAAATGCTAGGAAATCCAAAAGAGATTAGGCTGAGTAATGGAGTTAAAATCAAGATAATTTGTTTGTGAGCTTATTGGCAAGTCAAAGATCTCCTTCGCAGTTTTGTTAGGCAGAGAGGTAGAGAAAGTATGCGTGTTAAGCTCAGAGACAATCAATGTAAATTTGTTTTTACTAATAAGCCTGGTTCTGCTGAGCGAAATTAGTTGTATTCCCAGCAGTGTGCCTTAACCTGAGTCAGTGCAACCAAAGGTCTGTAACAAAAAGATTTATATCTGTGGAAATGTAAGATGCAAAAGAGTGAGGAGAGCTGTACACAGCTCTGGAGCTGAATGAGGATACACTAAATACGGAAGGAGGAGCAGGATCCACAGTGACTCTTTACTTTGCCTGATACGTGCCTGGCAAGCTAGGAAATTATGATTAGAACAGTGAGAAAATATTTATCCTCATAGTGGATTTTTGAATTTAAGCAAAATATTGTCTCTACATCTCCTTTTCTTGAGCTACACATTTTGTGTCCTTTCTTACAAACTTCCCCTCAGACACAGTTGCCCCTTCCTCTTTTCAGCCACTCTTAAAAACATCTATTTCTTCATGCTCTTTCCACCCACTGCATGTTTCCCATGACCAGTCCCATCTGTCCCCATCTCTTCACTCTGCTATCCTAGCTATCTAGCTGTTACTGCCCTTTCTTCCTGACAGCTTAAAGTGCAGTGCAAAATCGTTGAATTCTCCATCCCACAGAACCTCCTGGTAACTTTTCCGTTGACTTCAATAGTTGTAAGTGGAAATAATTTGATGAGACGCAGGACTGAGAAAACCTATGATTTTTCATCCTTCTTATCCCCTAAAATGTCCCTTAGTAGATCTTCAGCTTCACACACAGCTGATAGGGTTTCCCACTTTAAATTTTGAAGTGGCTTGGAAGTTTGTTCTTCAAATGAAAATTCTGAAGCAGCATACAGCTGATGGCAAAAAGGCACAAAAAAAAAGATAACAGTGGTTCAGCTGGTATACCTTGTCCCGTTTGCTCTACCTGTTTTGCTAGAAGAACATTTTAGTAGCATTGGTTAATATCATTTTCTGTTCTACTCACTGGATGAAAGTCCCTATTATAGAAAGAATAGGAGTAGTATCCACAAGGTAATAAATTAGGTAAACTAGATGTTTGAATAAGATATAGAAGGCCCAGAGCCAGGATTTTGAAAACTTGAAGAATTCAGGTCACCTAACAAAGAAAATTGAAGAGGTCAAACCGAGGAAGATGTGCTTAATGACCACCAGAGGGATGAAGGCTCAAGGAGAAGACCCCCACAGTAGAAGATGGCACGTGTCCAAAGAGATTCTGAAAAGACTGCCCAGAGACTAGCTTACTTATTAATATACATGTTAGATTATGTAACCATGTATCTAAAGTGTATAAAATGGCTTACTTTTGCACTTTCAATCGGAGCAAGTTTGTCCAGCACAAGCTAGCTTGCTCCCAACATTGAATAAAAAAATACCTTGCTGATTATAGATGAAAAGTCTCTGAGCTGTTAATCACTCGGAGATTTTTCAGCATCACAGCCTTCCTTTTATTTCAAGTGAAAATATATTATTAATTATGGTTTTCACTGTTAAAAAAGATGAAAATAAGGGTAAATAATGGAGAATCAGACAAACGGGAGAGGAGCTATTTGACCAGTAGTAGGTGTCTCTACTAGATCTCCATTTGAGATAGTCTCTGTAGTCTCATACCATAGGCAGTGGAGAGAGACAGTAATTTTAAGATTATTACTGCTCTTAAAGTAGATATTTAAAATAGGTCAGATGAAACACACCTTTAATGTACCTGTTTCTCTCCACTGACTATAAAGGAAACTTGGAGTGACTAGCTCTGAGGTTGATGCCTACACTTTGGTTGTCTAAAGTTAGGCAAAGTGAATCCCACCCTAACTGTCATCTTAAACATTCATCATAACATGTAATTTTTTTTCCTTTTTTAAAAAAATAAATTTCTAAAGTACAAAACCATTTTGAGGTAAAAAGAAAAATATTTCAGCTTGACACTTCCAAAAAAAAAAAGAACCAATTTTTGTGTTGAATTTTATATTTCCCTTAAAAAAGTTCAGTCGTAACAAAAGAACCTTTTATGAAGAAAGCTTTTTAATTGAAGCATGTGACCTGATTCTCCCTGGTATATACAAAGTGCATTGTTCCACCCT
Source organism: Empidonax traillii (assembly GCF_003031625.1). Taxonomy (NCBI): domain Eukaryota; kingdom Metazoa; phylum Chordata; class Aves; order Passeriformes; family Tyrannidae; genus Empidonax; species Empidonax traillii. The sequence goes on along the minus strand of NW_020955395.1, from coordinate 969,975 downwards.
ACTTTTCCTTGGATACTGGTGTTAACACAGCTTCATTGTGGCAAATTTGTGTCAGAAGTGGTAGTAATTTCATGACCAAGTTACAAGATGCTGGCCTAAGAACTGCTAATTTCACATCGTATGTCACATGGATTCAGTTCTGTTGTCAGGTGGCAATAACTTCTGGTCACTATTGAACTGAACTTTATTTGTACCAGTGGCCTAGCAGAGAAAACAGAATGTATTACCAGTTCTTTAATCCATCCAGTTCAACAAAATAGCCTTGTATCAAAATGCATCATTTATTTCTTTATACCAGCTTGGCGGGAGGGTAACTATGACAAACCACCTTCGACAGCAATAGGATGTAGTAATACTGAGCAATTTAAGCATAATGGAGCTCAGAGCTTTCCAGTATTGTTAGATGAGAGGTTTTGGAAAGCAAGATATAAAGTGAGGAACAATCGCATGTCTTATCCCCAGTCAGCAGTTACTGTGTGTAAACATCCATGTTTGCTGCGTCAGGAGGGGATTTTCAAAGCACTTTGAAACCTGCATTAAAACTGTCTTAGACTTTGAAAAGGCCTACGGTAATTTTCTTCTGCCTGCTGTGACTTTCTTTTCCAAGTCCTAAAACTGCATGACTGATAGGTGGGTAATTTCTGAATTTCAACCTACATCCTTCATCTTGGCCAGTAGTAAACCTGAAAAGCATACCCTGGTGTGGGGAGCAACTGTAGGCCTATAAAATAGCCTATGTGCTCCTTCTACACAAGTAACACCTTTGCCATTTATCTTTCTCAAGTCAGACTGAATGAGCTGAGAGAAATCAATGTCTCTTTGTAAGTGCTGAATATTTTTTCCCACTAAACTAGTTCTCTAAAATGTTGAACAGGTTATGTTGAACAGCAGGGAAGTCAAGATTTGCCATCACTAAGGTCAGTAGAAAATTCTCCATTGGATCAGTCATTCATTTTCTATCACTTCATTTAGTATCAGCCCAGGTGGGTTTTTTATTTGTCTCTTTCATCTGTTTTTTTCTCAACAGTTTTTCTCTGACTGAAATTTTGTTTGCAGTCCTTTATGACTAAATGGCAATTCCAAAACAAGTTTAGTTTTAGAAAATTCTGTATTTTTGTTTTGTAGATTTTTGTAAAAGGCTTCAATCTCTCCAGTGAGCAACTAAAACAAGAATCTTAAACTCTTCCTGACCAGAGACAAAAAAAATGCACTCAAGCTCCTGTGCAGCACCTAAATGCATGAAACGTGGCAAAAAGCGCAACACACTCATCAGGCTGTTTAGTCCTGGGGAAGCCAATTCAGTGGTAAATTTTGCATAAGGTACTTATGGCTGCCTAAAAAGTGTAATTTTATTTCCGAGACTTCTGAGTCACTTCATTTTTTTAAACATTTCTATTCCTCCAGAAAAATTGACAACAACACATCAGGACTTTAATTGATGGCTTTATTTTATCTAGATAATTAAAAGAAAATGTGGATATTTCTTCATGCCTTTTGGATGCTCTATGCAGGTGACTCAGTCAGGTTTTTTGATGCCTTAAGTTCAGAAGTGTTTTCCGGAACTGAAGGCACAGACTTGAGGAGTGAAGTGTTGTGTTTACTTTTTTTTGTTTTGGACATTCAAGATGCAGCTTAAAACGGCCAGAAGCATGCAGTGTGGAAAGCTTCAGAGGGTGAGTTTTTATGTGAGGAGGCAGCTCACAATCCCACTCACTGACACTCAGAAGATTAGCAATGTACTTAGCAATATATAGAATTGTGGTCTGATTTTAAACCCTCTGAAAAACAAGTTCACTACCCCATGTCATTTTCTCTCTCACAGGGAGGGCTCACAAAGAACCAGAATGTATTTTGAGTCCATCTCATAGAAGCACAGTATCCAGATCAGAGCAGCTATCTGTTAATTTTTATGAGAAATAGCTTGTTCGTAGATGTTGAGTGACTGGGGATGGCTGTAGGAACTCATTTCAGGAAGCTCTGCATGGTGTCAGTGTTTTCAACAATACTTCATCCCCTATATGTAAAAAGCTCATGAACCCACCCTCTAAAAGCAGCAGGAGTTGCTAGCCCATATATTCTTTGCATAAAAGAATCACATTTCAGTTACTCTTTCCACAGGTGCTGATGGTAACAGACATTTTAATTGATCCCTCCCTTGCTTATTTCCTGTTGTCAGTGTTTTTCAACCCTTGAACTCTGCTAGGTGGGCTGATCTTCAGGGCTGAAGATAACATTGCAGAAATACAGCTGATCATGCTAACAGTCACATTGGATTTTTCCCTCTTTTTGTTTATTTTTTTATTTTTTTTTAAAGGTTAGTTGTTCTACCTAGTTCCCTATTTTATTTATTTCCTTAGTTTATTTACTTACTTTGGCTCTGAGCTGTTCTTGAAATTGAACTCTTAACAACATAATGTGCAGACTGGCTGCTGACTGTGTCAGACCAAACTTTAAAATATTTTGTGAGTATTGAAAGAGCATACACACTGCCAGTATAAGTATGCACTGCCCTTGGGCCCAGTTCCCCCTGTGTATTACAAATCTCAGAAACGTGGTCATTACGTTGTCTTAGGTGCAAAATGGCTTTTATTGAATTGCATTTAAGTTATCCTGTTATTGCAGTTGGTTCTTTGGAGTTTTTCCATGTTCTTTCACCTGCCTTTTCTCCTATATTTGTGAAAATATAATAATGCCATTTGATCCCCACCATGCTCTGTAGTTGGATTTTCAGCTGAGGTTCACAGTCTGTTAAACACTACACAATCTGTGCAAATGAAGAATTATACTTGCCCAATTATGTTATATGACTTTTGCCAACGTTTGGTTAATACCTGATTCATGAACTTATGTACACATATTTCTATTGTGTTTGCAATTTGCATCTTTTCATTATTTAATGTGAATGAACCATTTGTAGCCTATAGGTGGTTGGTGGTACATTTCTTATGAAGATTTTTTGAATCATGTTGTATGATTGACCACATAACATATTGCTGTAGTATTTTTTATACTCCATTATTGGCTGTTCCTTTGGATTCAAAGGTTGATTACAGTGTGGGAGAAATACAATATTAAAAGTGTGTCAGGTGAAATTCTCTTGTACATAGAAGATAAGCCCAGATCTGTATCTCA
>NW_020955395.1:949701-966561 GCF_003031625.1 Empidonax traillii | reverse complement strand
TTTTTGAATCATGTTGTATGATTGACCACATAACATATTGCTGTAGTATTTTTTATACTCCATTATTGGCTGTTCCTTTGGATTCAAAGGTTGATTACAGTGTGGGAGAAATACAATATTAAAAGTGTGTCAGGTGAAATTCTCTTGTACATAGAAGATAAGCCCAGATCTGTATCTCATGCACTGAGACTTAAGTGATGGAAAAGTCTGTACATACAGCTTAAGTATTAATGTCATTGTTAAGAATTGAAGCAAACCTTCACTGGAAATGAACTCATTTCATCTTAGTAAATCTTATTTTGAGAATTTTCTGGCATTCTGTTTTGGATACGACATCTTATTTAAACAATTGTTTTAGATTATTGCTACGTCCACTGTATGGCTGGTTTTAATTGCATCTTTAAAAAGATTGATTCTCGTAATAAAACTGAGTTGGAACACTGAGATAGTACTCAGTAATTTTTAATCCCCCAAAATTTGTTCCTAAATTTGACCCAGAAGAGTTATAGTTCAATTATGATACAAATAATACATCTTTCAACAGGCAAACTGATTTTTTTATCTTCCATTTGACAAAGAAAACAAAATTAATGAAACAATCCTATTCTTAAAATAGAAAAGGTGAAATATTAAGTAGCAGTAGAAAGAGTTAGAATGACTTTTCAGAGGATATATCACCTGTGCTCTGACTCTGGTGAAATCAGCTAGAATTATCCAAGGCAAGTTTGTCTTTCTTGTTCTTAAACACATCTCACAGTGGATATTCCACACCCAGTTTAGTGATTCATGAGTTCTACCACTAGAAGGGTTGTTTTAGTGTCTTACCTGTATCTCCCATATTGATTTTAAATCCGTTTACTTCTTGTCTTACCCTCGTGAACAAGGAATTTTAAAACTGATATTATTATGTGTGTTTCTTAATGTCTGGAGCATAAGGGAGCTGCTACTAATAATACATCAAAGATCATAACTTTTCAGATTACCACGATAGTAAATAAATGTGTCTGTGGCACTATTGAATTTATGGGTCTTCAAAGAGTTTCCTGGATTATAAATTTATTGACTGCGGCAAAATCCAGATAAACCAGAAGAAAGATTTTTTTCACTGAGTTAATGCACAGGACTTTGATTATGATATATCAGGTTTAGACTTGTATGGCACTAGTAACATCATGACAGTTTTTCAGTGATATGAAAAGAACCTGAACCTCTGAATTTTAGCAACATCTCACCTGTGTTCTCACAGAACCCAGCAGTAAAAGATGATGGTATCAGTCTGTATAACAGAGAGACTGTATTTTAGCCACTGGGTGGGCTAGTGATGGATTAACAGCAGAAATTTGTCCTTTTTATGAAAAAAAAAAAGAAATCAAGAAAACTATTTATACTGGAAATCATAAAAGTTCCTTCCATTCCCTGCTGCATTTGTAATCTTCTGGTGCGTCTTGTGGTTTTTTTCTCCTTATCACCTTGACACTGGCTCTTGAAGAGGCGAGGGTCATAGCTTTGAAACGAAAAGAAGAGCTCTGGTTTAGGCCCTCTTGCCATTATAATCTGTAGCCCTTTTATATATGTAGTCCTTTTAATGAAACATACGCAACATCTGTGATTGTAATGGAGGGCTACTGTACTTTGACCTCCTTTCCAAATGTATACCCATGTGACTATGGATTTCAATTTGTTTGCAATTCTGTTCCCCTTCCCCAGTGTTTAGGGGTTCTTGCTAGCTATTAAAAGGAAGAAGGGAGCATGAAAGTCAGCCAGTTAAATGCCTAATGCAGTATTTGTATTGTATTCAGTATAATGGATTTTTTGAGTGCTACAGGCACTTAATGTAGGACCCACTTGCCTGTGTTACAATATAAAATTAATTGTCTTCCTCCTGCAGTTGAAGAGGCAGAGACTTCCTGGGAGTATTGTTAGTGGAAGATCTAGTGAATAAATAGTGTACTGAACACAGTTCATATGGTATGCCCCTTTTTGGCCTTCTGCTCACCCGGAGCAGACTCTCTTGGCCAGCTCTGCTCTTTTCTACACTGTTTTTCCCACAACCTGCTCCTGTTTCAGGTTTCCTCTTGTAAATAAAACTAACTAGAATTGAGAGAATCCATTTGGTTCATGTTCCAGGTTGCTGAGATGGACGTGTCCGTGAAACACATGGTGGGGAAAACAATGAAGACATGTTTGTCATGACCTTGTACATTAGGCATTGTAGGTTTATTAGAAATGCACAAAAGGTATTTCTTCACTCTAACATATGACTGCTTTTGAGGGCAGATTGCTTGGACTTAGGTGTGTTCTCCTGGACCAGCTGCGGTGTCAATAAGATACAAAGCCAGGCCTGCCATCTGGCTTTTCTTTGCCTCTGGCAGTTTCATGCAAAGAACTATGGTTTCAATTCCACAGAATCTTGACAAACTCTAACATGAAATTGAATATATTTCTCCAGGAAACAACAAGTGTTGTATCGTTCCCTGAGAGGGTAATTCACTCCTCACCAGTTATGGAGTAAGTGGAGATTTAGCGATCCACGTGAGGTGACACAAGCCCCTACAACAGTGGTTACTTAACAAATGAAGTTTTCCCTTCCGATCTGCTAACTGCCTATGGGTACACCTGTTTAAAAAAAAAAAAAAAAAAAGGAAAAAAAAAGGAAAAAAAAAAAAAGCGCCATTTTGAATGTTCTCATTTGCTGCATTTCAAAGAAGCTTTTATCAGCTTTCCCCCATGAATGCCAACATTGATCTGGATGGAGTGGTTATTGTCATGTGGGACCCTGGAGTACACTGGACATCAGGATCAGAGCCAGGAGTTCACTTCAAACAGCTTTACTTCTTGTCTAGGTGATAATCTCTGTACTGGGGTGTCTCTCAGAGCCATAAAATGCTAGTGCACAATCTCTCACACACCCACAGACTCTTTCTCCTCCTCTTGTTTTCACACATTTGTCTGGATAATAGGTAAGCCCCTTCCTGTCACCCATAGCACCTCTCAGTTGGAGACAACATTATCTATTGTAAAAAAAAAACAACATCACGTATTAAATCCTGTTTTACAACATTTGTCTGGAAGGGAGGGCTTCTCAGTCCTCCACAGCTCCTTTAGCATACGCAGGGCAGTTAAAATGCTCATACTTTTAAGAAGCTTGTTCATTGGCAATTATTTTAATCTCCTGCCAGAAAGACCACAAATTCCTCTCTCCTCTTAGGCTCATGCTTAATTTGCTGCTGTTTATTACCCACATTAAAGCTGACCCAAGACTCTAGTATTAAAACAACTTAGGCATAACTTGCACATATATCAGCTTAGCATATCATATGAGGAGGAACTGTATGCCTTTATTTTTTTTTAATCACTTTTATTTAGTGCAATCTATATATTTTGCATAGTTATGTATATGATTTTCTAGGCTTCTATTATGGCTTTGTACTATGACTATGTACCTGTGGTTTCTAGGTTTCTATTTGTATTATGGCCATGTACCTGTGGCACATGAAAAGGAGGACTTGGAGTAGAAAAAGGATGAGGGAGGCAAGCTGTGACTGAGTGGGTGGGAATAAAAGCATTACAGAATGGAAAAATGACACCTGCTTCCAAGAATTAGACCTACATTTTTACACCTTAGAGTCACTCTGTCTCCAAGACCATGTGAGTCAAAAAGTGTTTTCTCCCACTTTGTTTGAAGGAAATAGAAAAACAAGAAGCATGGTTTCACATTCATATGAAACAAAGCTGAGTACTTGGCTAATGCATTGGCACCATGACAGTGTTATGATTATGATGAACTGCATAAGGAACATCATGTAGTTGATTTTTTGACTCAAATTCTCAAAAGTCCTAGTCCACATGTCCCACTCTTTTTCCCAGAAGTAAATGGGAAAATTCATCCAGAGCTGGGCTGTTAATCACTGCACAGCATCTTTACATTTCTTTTTTCTTAGCTAAAGGCTCTTGAAATGGGCATGAACATGATTTAAGCCAATTTTTTTGTCTAGAGTTGCTCCTAAAGGGATATTCAGAGGTATTAGTATTTATTATTCATTACATTCAGACCTACTGACATAAATGAGAGAGAGTCTGAGGTTACTTTCCACAAAAATGGTTTTTTCCTACATCTATAAAGTTTGCAAAAAGGATTTCACACCCCTCCCCACTCCGACAGACCAAGTTTGTTGTTATTTTTCTGTTATTCTACCTCTTTTTTCCTGCTAAAAGACGAGGCTCAGAATACTTCAATAAATAATAGGAGAGGGATCACCCTTCGGGCAAGAAAGACATACCTCAAATGAAAAAGCCTCAGAAATATAATTCTGAAACAGTTAGGAAGCATTACCTAATATCTCTTTGCCCTCTGCCCTAGTTTGCATGAAAAGAAAGAGAATAACCAATCTCTCTCCCCGTTTTTTTTCTTTTTTTTAAAATAATTTCAAAAGACAGTTTATCTGGAATGTTGAATCCAGTTTCATTTGTGGTTCTTTTATCTTCTCCAGATGGATTCATTTACACATACTGACAGCCTATAATTTTATGCAGCCAGTGATGAGTATTAAGCTTAAGGTGTTTCTTGCATTAAACAGGATTTTTGCTAGAATTAAATGGTCCTGGCTGCAGGCAACAACCACGTGAAGGACAAGACAGTCATCTCTGAAACAATGTGTTTGATAAAATAAAGTGAAGCTTCAATAAGATGGAAGACAACCACCGCAGTTTCTCTGATTTGTCACAAATTTAGTGTTCTATGTACAGTCCAGGTGAGCATTGCAGAATGCAGCTTTGAGAATGAGGAGCACAAATTTCTATCCATCAACATATAAGTGTTCAGTGCTTTGGAACACTCTTCCACCTTCAATTGCCATTTTTGCAGGTAGCACTTTGGTAGGCAATAAAGTAGTAATCACAACTAAAAGGAAATGCTAGGAAGCTGAGCTAAAATTCAGCATTTATGATTGGTGAGAAGCAGCGAACAAACTAACATTTTTGAATTTTGTATTTAACTCCGCTTTACCCTGATGGTAGCCAGCACCACAAGTGCTACCAGCTACCACAAGTGTAAGAAGTTTCAGTGTCTTAGAAAGATTATTTATTGCCTGTAAATTGCCTTGGCTTTCTGCTGTACGTTTATGTGGCTGGGTTTTGGTAGCAGGGGAGGGCTTCAGGGGTGGCTTCTGTTAGAAGCTGCTAGAAGCTTCCCCTGCTCCTATGGAGCCACTGATAGCCAGCTCCAGGACAAACTTCCTCCTGCTGGCCAAGGCCAGGCCAATTAGCAAGCATGTAATGCCCCTATGGTAAGATATTTAAGAACAGAAGGTGTTGTGCAGAAGAAAATTCCAGCCAGGGAGGTGAGGAGGAGAACTTGGGATAACGCAGGCTCCAGGGGCAGTGCAGTAGGAGAGGGAGAAGGGCCCCCCCCATGCCTGGGAGCAGGGGAAGGACTTGGAGCTGAGGCCCCTGCAGCCCACGAAGGACCATCGGGGTGCAGAGACCCTCCCCTTGCAGCCCATGGAGGAGGCTATGCTGGAACAAGGGGATGCATGAAGGAGGCTGTTAGCCCATGGGAGGCCCAAGGATGGCGCAGGGTCCTGCGGGTGACCTGTGGCCCTTGGAGAGAGAAGCCCACCCTGGAGCAGGTTTTTCCCGGTTAGGACTTGTGGCCCTGTGGGGGATCCACGTCGGTACAGCTCATCTGTGAAGGACTGCACCCCATGGAGGAGTGACATACGGGACAGCAGATGGGGAAGAACTGCTGCCTGAGGGGTGGACTCACACTGGAGAGGTCCATCAAGGATCGTCTCCTGTGGGAGGGACCCTGCGGGAACAGGGGAAGGACTCAGAGGTGTGACCTCCCTGTAGCCCGTGGTGAAGACGGTGGCGAAGCAATTTGCCCCTTTCAGATCATGGAGGATCATTGGGGTGCAGAGACTCAACTGCACCCCATGGGAAACAACAGCTGACTACAACTCCCCTTTCCCATCCCCCTACACTACTGGGGGGGAGAACACGGAAGAAAGGAGTGGTGGGGGGAGGAAGGTGTTTTATTTCTCACTCTTTGGATCTTATCCCATTAGTAATAAATTTAACCTCTATCCCCACTTTGAGTCTGTTTTGCCCGTGATTAGTAAGTGATTTCTCCCAGTAAGTGAATTCCTCAGCTGTTTTTTTTTTTTCTCTCCTCTGTCTAATTGCAGAGGGAGAGTGAGAGAGTGACTTTTATCCGGTATTTGGGATCTGGCCAGGGTCCACCAACTACACTTTCAGCCAAATTTTCAGAGCAATTTGTTACAGATACTTTTATATTTTCTTTCTTTTTTTTTTTTTTTCTTTTCATGATGCTACTCCTGAACTAGCATCTGGGTGGAAGGAATACTTCATTCAGTACTTCTCTCTTTAGTATTGTACCACTGGGTTCTTTTTATCTATTCTCTTTGTGCTCATCCTTTACAAAAGTTGTTCACGTCATTGCAGCCCATGCACTGACACCTTGATAAAGCCAGGGAAGATTTACAAATGATTTCATGAACACCTTGTCATTCTTGAGGAGAATTACAGCAGATAATCCATAGCCCAAATTAGGAACGGGAGGGTTGATCCCAAACTGACAGGTGACTTTGGAGTACTTACCATGGGACTAGGGGATGGTATAGCCCTACACTGAGAGTAAAATAAAGTCTTGAAGAGATTCTTCCATTCCCCTTATACTGAATAGTTTATAATGTCAGCCTACATCAGCTTGTATCATATCAACTACTCAGCAGGTAGCTGTATTTTCATGAATTTCAGTGATTTGGGATAAGAAGTAGTGTGGAAAAATGAGATCATAACTGGCTGACATGTAAGTTCTCCACTCCAAGCAGCTTTATTGCTGACATATCATCATCTGTCACTAACATCAGGGGTATATCATTAGTCAGTGGTATCATCTGACAGTGAGACTAATCATAACACTTAAGTAATTGTTATAAACTTACATTTCATGCTGGAGCCTATTCAGTAGATTGGCCCGAATTCCATCTTTCCTTTAGAACCTGGAAAAATAAGGAAATGTGGCAAGGTAGTCATTACAGAAGAAAACACAAAGGATCATGTTGATGGTAAAAAGCATCAGTAATGTTATGATTTTTAAAACTTGTAGGTGGACAAGGGGAGATAACAGAGGGAGAGAGGTAGTTTGGAGGAGGAGAAGTTAATTTGTTCTCTGGCCCCAAAGTAGATTTTGGTTCCTGAGATGCAATACCATTCACTGGCTAAAAAAGGAAACCTTGGCAGATAATACTTCCTATGACACGTGCTAGGTACATATGCTGCTTCTTACTCGGACAGCATCAAATACCTGTTCTTGTGCTGCTTGTTCTATGGTAATTTTAGACAGAGATAAGTATGCACACATAGACAAACACACACTCATATGTGTAGACTATGTATATATCTTTCTAAGAAATTATGAGATAAAATATCTCAAACTACACGTTGTGGGGACTATATTTGTCTATGAATTGATGGTGGACCAGTTCAGTCCAGCTGTGGTATTCCTGGGAGATTCTTTGTTGTTTCTATGTCAAAACACACAGATGCATATCTGAAGCTGCTTAATTACCTTGCTAAATGGGAGCTCTGATGCTTAAAGAAGTTGGAGAAACCTGTACAAATTACTGACTGTACTACCCTGTGGTTCTGACCATATTATTCTAAATTGCTTTTATGGTCCTCATCCAAACTCAAATCCTAATTCAGTGACTGATTAGAAGAAAAATTCTATCCCATATATCTTACCATGGCTGAGCATGGATGCTCTTTTAAAAAGCAAGCAAAATGAATATCCATTTGAAATAATCATGTTTGAATATTTTAAAAGGGGTATAAAGTTTTGGATGCCTGAAGTTTTGGATGTGTGGCTTGAAATGTATTAAAGAGAAGTAATTTTCCATAAGAATCACAGAATTATTTAAGTTATATTAAGTTGGAAAAGGCCTCCAAGATCATAGAGTTCAACCTTTGACCAAATACCACCTTGTCAACTAAACCATAGCACTAGTGCCACATCCAGTAGTTTCTTGAACACTTGCAGTAATGATGACTCCACAACTTCCCTGGCAATCTGTTCCAATGCTTGACAAACTTTTCAGTGAAGAAATTTTTCCTGATGCTGGACCTGAATCTCCCCTGGTGTAGCTTCACACCATTTCCTCTTGTCCTGTTACCTGGGAGAAGAGGCCGACTCCGACCTGGTTGCAACCTTCTTTCGGGAAGTTGTAGAGAGTGATAAGGTCTCCCCTGAGCCTCCTCTTTTCCAGACTAAACAACCCCAGCTCTCTCAGCTGCCCCTTGTATGACTTACTCTCTAGACCCTTCTTCAGCTTTGTTGCCTTTCTCTGGACACACTCCAGCACCTCAATGTCTTTCTTGTGTTGAGGGGCTCAGAACTGGACACAGGACTCGAGGTGTGGCCTCACCAGTGCCGGGGGGATGGTCACTGCCATAGTCTTGTTGGCCATACTATTTCTGAAATAGGCCAGGATGTCATTGGCCTTCTTGGCCACCAGGGCACACTGCTGGCTCATGTTCAGCCAGCTGTCATCGAGCACCTCTGGTTCCCTTTCTTTTGGGCAACTTTCCAGTTGCTCTTCCCCCAGACAGTAACACCGCATGGGGTGGTTGTAACCAGAGTGACCTAGCACTTCACATTATTGGACCTCAAAGGTTCTGAGCCCACCGTTTGAAAGTGGCTCACCTGGCTCTTTGCAAGGAGCAAACACAAATCCCCAGATGTTTTTAAAACTACTTGTTACCCCAAATCTGCAAGTAGAGAAACGACAAGTTGTCTCAGATGATCGACAGGGGCTCAAAATTAAAATGAAAACTGATGACAGATATCACATATGTAGACACTGACGTCTGCGTCACATCCTCTGTACTGGTGACTGCCACAACTAGACTTACATAAACACGTTTGCAAGCCTAGTTACAACCTGTCTTCTGTCACATGGTTTCATATGTTAGACAGATTTACTAAGATAGTGGTGGAAGTGGCAGCTCTACTTGGTAGGCACAAATGGTTTAAAAATGTCCACCATTTGACACACCTTTCAGCTGCTATCTTGTACCAGGTTTCATCCCCCTCCCTGCTGTATCTGTGATAAGCAAGCAAAGCTTACCTCACAAGCTGTAAATAAAGGTTTTTGGAAAGACTAGGAGAAAAAACTGAATTAATTGTTTAAGGGAATATTTGTGGAATATTGATGTCTAGGTATTGTGCTCTGACATGATAGGAATCTCTGCTTGCCATTTGTAGTAAAAAAGAAATTAACAGAATGTCTTGCAGATACATTTTTTTTTTTTCTAAAACAAGGCCAAAGCTATTAAGCAGATTTACTCAGAGTTGCAATGTCTTGGATTACATAAAATCATTTTTGTTACCTTCATTCCTTCTATGCTAGATGAGTTGTGGAGATAATGCTTTACAATGAGTTAAAATATGCTCTTACTAATAGATTTTCAACAAATGAGCATAGAGTGCCTGTAGAGTCAGACAGGATGTTATTTGGTCCATGAGGAGCAAAACACTTCATAATTAGTTTCATTTACATGTGTTCAGTGGCCACTGCAAAAGTAATTTTTTTATCGTTATCTCCAGAAATCATTCTCAAATAACTATCTGTAGATATGCAACACTGATGAAAATAGAATGATATGCAGCCAAGAAACAAAGAAATTATTTCACCAAATAAGGAAACTGCAGAAACTGATACTTTGCTGTGAGTATTTATTTTCTCCTTTGTATTAAATGTCCAGCCTATTCAGAGATTCAAGGAAATAAAGGGTTTTATTAGACAGTGTTTTAATCCTTGGCAACTAAAGCTGTTTCCTGAACCATTCCCGTACTGTCAATAGAAAGGGATGCTTTGATGAAACTGGAGACTTTAGTGCTCCATGCAGTGCTCAGAGCTCATCTGACCTACCACTCGTTTGATCAAGTTACCCATGAGTAGGTACAGAACACTAAAATGAGAGCTAAAAAAGCCTGTAGAGAAATGAAACTCACTATAGTATTGCAAAAAAGCTACAGAAAGTTTATCTTTTTCTCTCACACACAAGCATATTCATGACTTTTCTCTCTTCTACAGCCTTCCTTCTTCAGAAAGCCCCTGGATGGAAAAGTACTTGACTGGCCCATGGGTCCTTGGCTATGTTTGTCATTTGGACACCAGAAAGCATGGAGAAAGTCTGAAGTCACTGAGTGTATCCTAAAATAGCCCAGAATTAGCCTTTTGAGGACAGACATTGTCATCCTATGTATCCTTTACAGCCTGAAACATAAAAGGATCCATTTCTCAGCTGGCATTTAAGCATTACTGGAGTAAATGGAAAAAGCCACAACAATAAAATATTTTAATAAACCAGAATCAGTTACTTTTATTCATTTATTTTCTTACCATGGCAGTGAATCAAAACTTCCATTATTTGCATATCACAAGAAGGCTTTTTTGGAAACCAGAAAAACTGCCATTAACATTGATTTCCCAACATTATTTTTTGCTGGAGCATAAACCTTTTGAATTACTACTCCCAGGACTGAGTTAGAGTGACAAGAGGCATGTTCTGTTCTTGTAAAGATAGAATCCAGGGAAATCCAGACAGAGAGGAACATTTCAAAAGGCAACCTTCCCCCAAGATACTTTAAGTAGGATTTGTGTCTGTTTAAAAATATTGTTCTGTAGTCTGTGCAGTCTGAAAACAAACAAACAAACAAAAAACCCCCAAACTTACTCAAAAATTGCCATTACAGTGTAAATGGAGAAAATTAGTCAAACGGAAAAAAAGATGGCTAAAATCTCAGGAGCCTCCCAATTTGCATATGAAATGGCAGAGGGAATAGGACACTGTCTCAAAAATTTTAAGTATGATCAATGATATGAATGCAGACAAAGAGGATAGTTAATGAGACTGAGAAACTAAAATCAAAATATTGAAAAGTCTCAAGTGAAGGTGAGTAGATCATCTGCAGCCCAGAACCCTGAAAGAACTGTCAATTGAAATCTTCATTCAGGAAGGAAATGTTTAAAATCACTACTTGTAGTTTGCAATGACACAAAACTGGAAAGAGGAAAATGCAATGCCTTTATGTAGAAAGAGAAGAGAAGAAAAGTATACTGGAAAGCAACAAATCCAGGGTCAAACGTTGGAAGTATTTTAGAAATTGAAAAAAGACAATTATTGAAGAGACTGAAGAATAGGATATTACAAAGGCTTATTAAACATAGACGGTGTCAGGATAACCTGATTTCTTTCTGTTTTTCTTTTGGTTTGTTTGATTTTTTTTCCTGTACAAAGGAAGAACATCTGATCTTTTTTAGCCAGAATTACATGATTTCAGTTATGAAGCCACGTGAGGAATTAAGGAATTACTAGTTCTGTGTAGGAAGGTGTAAAAGAAAAAAAAAAAAAAGATGCAAAAAGCATGAGATAGTTAATAAAAGTCAGACCAAAAAAAAAAAAAAAAAAAAAAAAAAAAAAAAAAAAAAAAAAAAAAAAAAAAAAAAAAAAAAAAAAAAAAAAAAAAAAAAAAAAAAAAAAAAAAAGGGTACTGTTAGAACAAGAATTTTGGGGATTTAAAACAATCACTGGTGGATATTTTCAAAAATTAATCTTAGGAGCAATATGGTATGTTGTTATTGTGAATGATTCTGATCCTGGAACAGAAAAATAGAAAACAACAACCCAAACACAAGAGATAGCAGCCATAGAAATCAGCTTTGAAATCTTACACATGAAGAATTAAATGTCAGAAGATTCAGGGTAATAGGAAAAGGGCGAAATGAGCTACTGTTTAACATCATGCACGGGGGATAAATGAAAATAATTTCTGCAGTGCCCTGGGATCTCACTGTCCAGGGCAGAAATAGAAGGAAATTATTTGAATATACCTGTCAGTCCCAAAATGACTGTGAGCCACTGATACGATGTCATCATTAAAAAGTCAAATGTTCTCTTTGGACATATCATATCATCCCATATCCCATATGGGAGTGTTAATAGCATAGCTGTGGGGAGGTGTTGTTTGGAATATTGTGATGAGTCTCACCACCAGCAAGAAAGACAAATTCAGATGAGAGCAAAGGATAAGGAAGCCTGCTAAAATGATTAAGAAAATGGAAATCCACCTGTGAAAGAAAGAGGGTAGGCTGTCCAGCCTAGCAAAATACAAGCTGAGGAGCCAGATTATTGCTACCTAAGAATGAAACAGAAGGATAAACATCAGAGAAGGAAGAGAGCTACTTAAAATACAAGGCACTGTTGACAAAAGGATAAAATCAATATTAATTTCCCACAATTAAATATATGCTGCATGTGGGAAACTTTCAAATCATGACAGTAATTATGTTTTACAACACTAAAAATTCTGTAAAGATATAGTCAAGAAAGACTAAATCAAAAGACTAAAATAAGTGCAAAATGGAACTACTAGATGAACAGTGGAATGATTAATTTATTGCTCAAAAGACACTAGAAGAAAACTTGCCTCACCTAGGCCAGAAGAATAAAGATGGAGAGAGAATTTTGCTGAAATGTGCCAAGGGAATAAA
The DNA here is from genome assembly GCF_003031625.1 of Empidonax traillii. NCBI lineage: Eukaryota > Metazoa > Chordata > Aves > Passeriformes > Tyrannidae > Empidonax > Empidonax traillii. The sequence goes on along the minus strand of NW_020955395.1, from coordinate 953,983 downwards.
GATCAGGGAAGAAGAAGAGCCATTTTAAGCTAAAAGAAAACACTGGTATGAGAATAAATAGGTATGAACAGTCTATGAATAACTTTATTCTTCAATGAACAGAAGAGCTCCTTAAGCTTGAAGTAGCAGTGATAAGAACAGCAAAATGAGAGAATTTATTAGTGAAATATAATGAAATTATTGGGGGACATAAAAATTATTGCTGTTTGGTAGTTATAAGAGGTTGCTACTTCTGATAGCGTGGAGTCAGTGGCTTAGGTGACCTAAATGGATAACTTAAAAGAGTCAATTTTCAGCAAGTTCAGACACAAAGGTCAAGGAGAAGAAAGTGACATTCCTTTAACACTCTTTTATACATCACATTTCCTTGATCTTCACTTGCTCTAAGTTCCTATTTTCATTTCTATTCCATATACAGTCAGTAAATAATCAGCTGAGTCTCTCAACTCAGTTGTTAATGGTAATGATAATGGTTTTTGTACACAGGTCAGGTATGTCAGTTTTACAAAACTTCATAGCCCATCATATGTACTAGAAACTACACTGAAGGCCCAAAGCAAACATCTTCCCTTACTTTTCTAAATCCAGAGGGAGCAAAAAATATTAGTTCTCTGAGTAACTTGTAGTTACTTTTAGTTCTTTTGCTGCATCATGTACTTTGGACATAGAGATTGTAGCAGGGAGGGAAAGGAGGATAAGTGCAAAAACCAGCTTATGTTTTGTCACTTTGTGCTCTTCCAATGGTTTGTGACACAATATGATGCAAAAAAAATTTATCAGATTCTTCATTTTTGATGCTGGCATAATATCCACAGCCTAACTATGAACCTTGAAAAGTTCACAAATAACTATGCATGTCTCTTTTACATTGTTGTAATATTTACATGGCAAAAACTTCTCATATCAGGAAAGAGTTCCATCTTGAGATTAGATAAACCTACAGGAGCAGAGTGTTTCCATTCACTTATTGGATCTATCTAGAAATATTCCTAAAGTTGTCTTTCTCTGAGATTTCCAGACCTTTGTGGATCAGCTCAAAGTATAAATAGAGATTTTTCTTCTGTGTTTGAGCACTTTATCTTTGTGGAAACCAGAACAACACATTAAAAATAACTGTGAAGAGAAAGAAATAAAAGTTTTCAATACTTTAAAATGAAATATTTTGATGCCATGTTGAGTTTTCAGATAGGGGTTCATGCAGATCTCATTCTTGGCACTGATTTTCTCTCTATAGGCACAGTGGACATGATGATAAATTTATCTTTCAGTTGTTTCCAACTGCTATACTTTATTTACCTTAAGAAGCAAGGGAAAAAGGCTGCTTCAGGAAAACGCAAGGCACATAACTCTGTTATTGCCAGCTGCTGGATGTGTAGAAAGGGACTTGAAGAGACAATCAAATTCTGTCAGTGGCAGGATGATTCAGTGGGATCCACTGTTTTTTAAAGGTCAGGCACCAGCCTGATTTATTTTCCTTTTCTTGAGTGATAAGACAGAGCAAATAAACTGAATAGAAAACCATTGCTTTAATTGCTGTATAGGGAAACAATTGTTCATTGGGACCAAACTTCAGGTATTTTTCTTTCTCTGATTGACCTTTTCCTCTGTCTTTTCCTTTCCTCCCTCTGGTTTATTCTTCAATAATAGTAGCAAATTATAATTATCCCAGTCAGATCACCTGCTTTTTTCCCTCCTGTGAATTCTCAGAAATTTCTATTGTTCTTTATCTTTTCTTTGTTTCAATGGGAATTTTGATTCTTTTGCTAGTACTTAGTTATATATGGGAGGATAGTCCAAGATATGCCACATCTTCCATTCTAAAATATCCATTAACTCAAGAAATGGTTGCAGTATTCCTACTCTCGTGGGCAGGAAGGAAAGGACAATATCCATCCTACCTTCTGCTTAAGGTCTATCGAGAATTGCTTTTTCTTCCCTTTTAAAATTCAACAGGGTTTTTGGTTTTGTTTTTCCCTCCAAAAACTTGGATCTGCTTTTCATGCTACTTTCTGTGCTTTTCAGCTTATTTCAAGGTCTTTCTTTCAAACCATCAGACACCCTTATTGTTGGCCTTTACTCTAAGCAGTCTTAAGTGTTTGTCTTATAATCACTAGAGCAGTGCAAGTTGGACTTGAGCTTTACATATCCTTTTAATCAGAGGTACACTGAACAAGAGCTGTTTGTATCCAGACTTCTATTGGGACTTTGTCTGGAGAGAGCCTAGTGAATTCTGTCAAGTTCACCACAGTCTGTAGGTTTGCAATAGGAATAAAATACACAAATTAGGATTTATGATGCAATGTGCTGCAAAATTGCTCCTAGCCTTTTCTTGTTGGAAATAAATGAGACTGGAGTGAAACAAAAATTGCATCCATCACTTGATTAAAGCCTTTCACAGCCCATGTATTCCAAATAGCTTTATGAATTACTGCAATTGGGAATGAGGTTTGGAGGAAGGATTACCAGAAGTTAAAAAAAAGTGATAGAAAAAGAGAGAATCAATGGCAAATATAACACATACACACACAAAAAAAAAAACCCAAAAACCCCAAAACAAAACAAAACAAAAAACCAAAAACAAGCAAACAAATAAAACAAACCCAAAAACAAACCAACACCCCCCCCCCAAAAAAAAAAAAATCAAATTATCATTGCACTTAGAGATAGTTGTGTTTTGAAAAAAGAATTCTGCTCTGTGATTCAAAATCCCCCCATTACTTCTACCTCCTGGGTAAGTTTGGCCTGGCACATTCACATGTGTTACCTTTGTCCACCCTGCTTTACCGAGATATCAAATCTTCAGAGAAAGGACTGGATGTTTTCCCAATGTGTATTTTCTAGTTATTGCCGGGGTGCCTTGTCAGGAATTAAAGCAAAGAAGAAATAGAAAAGTGCACAAGGTCGCAGAAAAATATTTAGTGAGATCAGGAACAGGGCTCTGAGCCCACAGAGCTCAATCCTGTCCTGGAAGTATGACAGTATTTCCTGTTATTCACCCCACTGCTAAAAATTGTAGAAAAACTAAAAATTTATAAAACCCTCCAGAGGTCTGTGAAAAAAACCCACAGAATCTTAATCACTTAATCACAGTGCCATAATCACTAAGTCATACAGATTGGCCTTGACTCATATGCATTGATGTCTTCTTTTTTCTGATGTAGAGCTTTTATTTTGCAGAGCAGGTACATTTCTGTCCCTTTGACATTTACAAACTGTGTGTATAATATAATTTACATTACAGAGACTTTTTTTTTACCTTCCTGAAATCTTTCACCTCTCATGAAATGCAATTTCATCTCCACACCAGAGACACTTTAATCTGTTGGCACATTTCTGAGTCAAACATCACAGCCACCAGGTACTGAGAACCTTAGTTGATTGTTAGCCAACCTTAATATGATTTTGGCTATAAGCATATGGTACCTAACAAGACTTATTTTTTAATGTGAAATCTAAGCCATGTTTTGAATCACACTGGTGTCCAGTGACTCATGTCTTTTCATCAAGCGCTACACAGACTCTTGGCCAGCAATATAAAAGCAAGCAGGAATTGGATTACTTCTTTATATTTTGGTAGTGTCTTGAGTTTTTGGGGTTAAGTGAATTAACACTGTCATTGATAATGGGAATAGACTGATTTCAAGAATCACTTTAGGACTTTGTCCTAATGAGAGAAAAATTAGACTATGAAGCAGATGGTCTAGGTTATAGTGATGCTACTAACACTGACTTGTTGGGGAAATCACAAAAATTTCTCATGCTTCCGTTCTCTTTTTATAACATACCAGGGTTTCCTCCAAGTGTACTTGGAGAATCACTGTTTCTGAAAAGATGGTTATTAATGATTCTTTTATTATTTACAATGTATTTTATTTTTAATAATCATCATCAGCTAGGAGAGTCATGACAATAATTAAATAGCACAATACAATAAAGACAAAAACTTCTTTAATTATTTTTTAATAGGGCTTTGGTTGGATTACAGAATGTCACTGAAATAATAATAACATGGAATAAAAGATTTGTGTCTCTCTGTGATTTTCCAAAGCCAATGATCTGTAACTTCCTGCTAGTTGTTACACAGTCGTGTCTCTAGGTATGCATTTAATACTTTTAATGTGCCCTTGATTATATGAAAGCTTGATTATTCCAGCATCTTTCGGGTTCTGCATGATAATCAAGGCTGTGCTAGAAGGAGCTGATCTAATGCCAGCTGATGTCAAAGCCAAACTCAAGACTAAATATTGCAGGCAATATTACAGGTCTTCTAAGTCAGTGTTTC
>NW_020955395.1:948342-949415 GCF_003031625.1 Empidonax traillii | reverse complement strand
TGTGTCTCTCTGTGATTTTCCAAAGCCAATGATCTGTAACTTCCTGCTAGTTGTTACACAGTCGTGTCTCTAGGTATGCATTTAATACTTTTAATGTGCCCTTGATTATATGAAAGCTTGATTATTCCAGCATCTTTCGGGTTCTGCATGATAATCAAGGCTGTGCTAGAAGGAGCTGATCTAATGCCATCTGATGTCAAAGCCAAACTCAACACTAAATATTGCAGGCAATATTACAGGTCTTCTAAGTCAGTGTTTCCTGAAGGGAGGTTGTGCAGCTCCAAATTGGACAGTAGTGGGCCTCTGTCAGTTTTTCTTTGATGTTTTCCATTACATTGTAAAGAATTTCTTCAGCTTTTTGGCTATAGTGAGCTATTTGGAAAATTTAAAGCGCGTGTAACTGATCTCATGACAGAAACAATTTGTTGAAACTTCCCCTCAGATCATTCCCACTGTTTCACCTCTCAGTAATGACCTCATCTCCTCATGATTCACTTATCATATAGTCTGCAGGACAGAATCAAGGGAGTTAGCACAAGTACTCAGACTCAAGGTGACTGATAACCAGAGAGATTCCTTAAAAATCCTCTGCATAGGGAAGTACATGTTGGAACTAGAGAAATAAATAGATAGACAGTGGATGAATACATATAAGCAAACAGTAATTCCCTGCCAATACAAAATAGTTCAAGTTCTTGCTAGTGTTTTTGTCGTTATTAATTTAAAATGCCAAATACTATGTATTGCTATGCCTAGTGTTTAATTATCATTTTTTTCAGTGCCTGAGGTACTTCTTTCATCTTCTGGACATCTGCAGCATAAATGTCGAGGTAAAATCTGAACTAATCTTACCAGGTTCCTTTTGTGGACAATGAGAGAACATCAGTCCTCTAACCTGAGTTAGACATCTGATTTAGTGCAAGTTGAATCACATTCTAGGAATGACTATTTCCCCCCATTGTTTACAAAGCTAGAGCAATCAGTGAAATGGTCACACTGTAGACATACGCAGTCAGATGAGGTTCATTCCATCCTTGTATGTTCCAGCTTTTGGAAAACTCAGTAGGAAAACT
>NW_020955395.1:881664-948243 GCF_003031625.1 Empidonax traillii | reverse complement strand
CCTGAGTTAGACATCTGATTTAGTGCAAGTTGAATCACATTCTAGGAATGACTATTTCCCCCCATTGTTTACAAAGCTAGAGCAATCAGTGAAATGGTCACACTGTAGACATACGCAGTCAGATGAGGTTCATTCCATCCTTGTATGTTCCAGCTTTTGGAAAACTCAGTAGGAAAACTCAGTTTCACTAAACCTATATGGAAAACAAGGTTCATAGTACCTAATCCAACAATGGCAAATACTAAGATGTCTTATTGCTTGTTCTTTGTTTTTCAAATCTGGTTTTGTAATCAAGATCCTATTGCAGGATCCTAAATCCCCTTCCTCTGCAATAAATGTTTTCAGTTAGTCATTAGTGTTCTGGGAAATTTTGAAATTGTCACCTATTCCAGTCTCATCCTTTAAAACAGGAATAACAGTTTCCTCTACCATTATGAGGGTGAAGACCATACATGAGTGTGAGGCACCAAACTCTGTAGGGTGAAGGAGATGTTGTTAGCTCAGTTCCACATCTTGTGCTTCAAAATGGTCTTGGAGACAATTTCTAATCACATCTGCAACAAATCGATTTGAGCTGTAAGCATTTTGGAGTATTTTACACTGTAAATGGAAATCCCCCTATAGTGCCAAGCTCTAAAAGCCAGTAGCATCAAAAATTCTATTTGAAGTGGGGATTTTTCCTCAAATAATGGGAATATGACATTGCTTCTGATTACTTCTCATCAAAGGCTCATCTTTATCTGAGGCCTCTGCTCCAGTTCCTTATTTTCTCCCCTTCTCCTCTGTCTCTGCATACATTTTAAAGTCTAATTTAGGTTTCCAATACCATACTAAGTGTTATCTGTTCCTTTAGATCCTTATTTAACTGTTCTTGTCTTAATTTCATCGCTTGCAATTGTAACTCATTATTCAGGTTATTTCTCACAAGATTGATTTGAGTATCAGGGGATCATTTACTTTTCCATTATAACCGCCACTTCAGGTTATAAATTCTGACTGTAAGGAGAAAATGTGCTTATCAGTTTTGTCAGCATTTGTGTGAAACAGGACTGGGCTTGTGCTGCACAGACTCTTGTGACTGACACAATTTCTATCTTTGTATTTTCTGTGTCTAATCCTGCTGTTGCATCTTCTGCATGTTGAAGTGCAGAGGAAAACGCTTGATTTTTATTGCCGTTTTCTGATGTGAATTAAGTATATGCCTGAAGTAAGAGGATCTTCCAATCTCAAGCCTGTGTTAAGAGCTGCTACTTTGGGGAGCAGATGGTTCAGGTAATTACTAGCTATGGCTTATGCTGCTATTGTTGGGAACAATTATGGTTTCATTTTCTGTGTGTTGCATCTTTAAATTTCCAAGTGTTAGCTTGAGCCCGCTGCTATTCTGTGTTCATTTCAGTAGCCTATGTTGCAGAAGGTCCTCTGCTTTTCACCGTGGGGGCTCTTGTTCTTCTTTTTTGTTTGGCTTTCCCTTCACACAAATTAAATTTTTGACAGAATGAAGTAGGAACTCATCTTTAGGCATATAATGAGAATGTCTATGGACATTCCCAAGCTGGATTTCTGGCTCAAAATAAGCTAGATTCATAGCAAGCAGTAGCAAACACTAAATGTCCTTCCCAATTTGGAGATACAAACTCAGAAAATTACGATCTAAATTTCTTCCCTGCCCTTGATATGCCTTATTTTAGGAATTTAGGTTATTTTAGGAATCTCTTCAAGTAAAGCACTGAGTGTTTTTTGTCTGATACTTAGTCTTCCAGGTTAGGCATTCTTCCAAGCATTGCCAGAAAAGGTTTGCAGGGGTTTAGTTTGATATTAGCATTGGATTTCAGGGAAGAGTCCCCAGTTACTCCATGATTGCTATCATTGTAGTTGTTATTTGATTAGGCCCTCTTGTCTGAACTCAGGATACTTGCATTAATTTTTATTACCAATGAAACACAAACTTTGGCCAAGCCACTACCAGGTATCATGGGCTTGTCACAGTTTTGTGGCAGCACTGAGTTGTTTACCTACTTGAATTGTTTAAAATCAGGGCCTTCCTTATTGTACAAGCCCTCCACACAGCTTCTGTCCGTATACAAGGCCCCTGGGGGTACCACCTGCCTTACCTGCCCTTGCCCAGTACTCCAGGACTTCCCCCACCCTGCCCATGGCCCAGGACCCCATGGTAGTCCCCCAGGGCCACCAGCCCCTGCCCCAGTGACACCCAACAGGGTTGGACTGCTCCCCACAGCCCTGCCCTGCCTAGACCCACCAGCTCATGTCCCAGCCTTGCCTTGGCCTGCCCCATTGCCAGGGAGATGCCCAAAATGTTGCAACTGTCCCTATGCCCCTCAGAATGTCCTACTCCCTCCCTGCCAGCTGCAGTTCCCAACAACCTTGGTCCTGGGGAGCTGCTGGCCTGCATGGTGCCATGGCACTGTCTACTCTGCCCCTAGCTGGAAAGCTGCTCGGTGCTTGCATGGTCTGCATTCGCTGCATCCCCCAGCAGTCAGGTTTTAGTGCTGGTTTTATATGAGTGATTGCTGGGGAACAGCTGGCACTCGTAAAATGAAACACAGAAGATCTTGTTAATGACTTGTCACCATTTTTCTTCCTTGCTTTATGGGTCAGGGGAAAGCAAACAGCTTCCTGGGTCTGTGCAGAAATGCCAGGCAGCCTTTCCCAGCAACTAGATGCCGAAATGACATTGATTAACCACAGTGCCTTAAACTGAAACAGCGCAGAGTGCTCTTACACTGTGGGTGCACATGGAAATCTACTGAGTAAGAAATGTGACATATCTGGAGGGGAAAGGCAAAGTGGCAGAAAAGTTAGCCAGCAAATGTCTCTCTTACCAGTGATTTATCCGGGCCAATCCTGCCCAGAGCACAATTTGTCTGTGCAGCTCAAAATGCCAGTGGCAGCACACTGGCTCAAAGGGTTCCCCGTACTGCAGGTGCTGCAAGGCTTGGGCTGGTGTTATCATGGGGTGTAAATGCTTCAAAGTGTCCCTCAAGCAGACAAAAACAAAAACCAAGAGTTTCTGAAGCCACACAGTTTCTTGTGCAGGCTCCAGATTAGCTCATTTGCTACTAAATTGCTGTTTTCTCAGATAAAGCCCCTGTCCGTACTAAGCCGCCTGATGTTGTACTGGAAATGTCAGCTGCTTTAAAATACAAGCTGAACGCAATTCTCAGAATAAAAGACCTTTACAGCTACGTCATGTAAAATGAAAAGTAGGAAGAACCCACGGGAAGCTGTAGATAAAAAGGCTGAGCTGTAGTAGGAGGGCACAAGGTGTGACAGGGAGCAACCTAAGCATTCTCTTAGTCCAATATGAATATTAAGAGATTGTAAAATAGCTGGATTGGCATCTCTAGGGGACAGAAATCTTCTATTTTTTCAGCAAGTGGAGGAAAAAGGAGAGTGCAAAGATTGCTTGCGTGGCTCTGCAGCAGTAGATTGAAGCACTGCAACACACACCACTGCCTCGAGTAAAATGAATTTAACTAGACCCTTATTTGGGAGGAAGAGAAGCATTCTGTGCATATTTCAAATTAGTTATTCAATCTGGTAGAGAAAAAAAGGGATGTGTGCTATGCCATCTCCTCTCTTTACCATCAAAAGACTCTATCTTTAGAGGTGTATCTGTCTTTGATCATTAGAAAATCTTCCCAAATTAGTGATGTAGGAGAGAAATCCTCTGACCTGAGCTCAGAAGTGTAGTTTATGTCCTAATTCACCCATTCAAAATCTAACGGGAGACAAATGCCTAGGGGCATTAAGTTCCTAAAAGCATTGGTGTGTCTGAGCTCTTCCTTTTATTAGTATGCTGACTCTTTAGAGTCATCTAGTTTATTAAGAAAGACATATTTTACATGGAATTTTATAAAACTAGAATATGGTTTAAATACTACATTAGAAAAGCACCTGAGGAGCTATGCTGTTCTCTTGGATGTAAAGAAGCATTCAGGCAGCTACTTAAAACCATACCATGTGCTCACTTCAGAGCTGCTCCAAGCTATCAGCTGCATCTGCATTCATATGTACAGCATATGGCATTTGACTACTACATTTGAACTGTTGCAGCAATGTCATTGAGATGATGTTCCTGAGATTGTTTCCACCCTGTGGCAAATGAGGGATAGGCAGGTCTCTGAGCATAACTTCATCCCAGACTCAGAGGTGTCTTCTGTTAGGCCAGTCTCTTTCAATCAGCAATTATCCCTTACATTCCCACTTGTACTGAGCCATAAGCTAATAAATACATGAACCTTGTCTGATGCAACAAATGCATTGATGAACAGCAAAAGAAAGTACCTTTAAAACTAAGAATTTTCAAGTAAACTACCCATCAAATCTGTGGATGTTAAGCCTTGTCACAAAGCCAAATGGGCTCATTCAATGCTTTGTCAGCTGAGATGAACATCTAAGATACTGATATCTAATCCTTATCACCACCAGTGGGATTCAGCTACCTAAACAGGAATATCTGTTACTGTCTTAGATACCCACCTATATTCAAATCTATTGCACAACTGAAGGGCATGGAGGGCAAAACAGTCTTATTTTGCCTTCCAGATGCCAGTTCATGAAGGCATGATATCCCATTGGTCTCACATCTCCTCTGCCAGCCCCATTCAAATACTTAATATGCAGCTGGACATTCAGAACAGAGTTAGATGTCTCTGTTGTCTGAACTCCAAACTTTGGAAAATGCTATTGCTGCAGAAGAAAGGACAGAAAAAAAATGTTTTTAACACCAACTCATAACAATCACCCATTTTGCTTTCTGGTCCCATGAACAGTGAATAAATGTCAAATCTGTAATGGTGGAAGAGAAGGGAAGGAGAGGTGATGTGAATGATACTTGAAATTTCAGCATAACTAATAACCCAGAAGTGGAGAGTTGCTTTCCAAAAACCTTGTGTCAGGTGTTATAGGTCAGGGGAAGACTGGAATGTAAATCTTTTCTCAGAGCTTCTCAGTTGTTAGCTACAGAGAGATTCTTAATCCCTAAGATTCCTGATGTTCTCCATGTGTCCCATAAACAGCCATATGTGGAGGAAATCCAGATATTTGCATCAACATGAGTTATGAAACATTTGACTTATAGGTTTTTAACTATTTGATTCCAAGTTTCATGTTTGTGTAACTATTATTGAGTTAGGTAGTGAATATTCATGTATAGTAGGTACTTACAGTGTACTTATTAAGGTTTTATGTATTCAGTGTGTATCTGTAAATAAGATGCTCATATACTGTATGTATAAAGAGAAAAAAGATGTAGCTATGCAACATTTATTGTGTATATACTAATGATTGGGTTATACCTTAGTTTAATTTGTATTCATTAACACATTCCTTTCTTAGCATGTGAGACAAATCAACTTTAATTTCCTTAGACTCCAAAAGCAACATTCACAAGTTACAGAGCAAGGTTTAGGAAGTCAAAACATCATCTTAATTGTTGATGTTCTAAAACTCAGACTAAATTTCCATATCCTGCAATGTACCATTTCTGAGAGAAGTGCGGAGGACAAACAAAAGAAGCAAGAGGAATACAAGAAATGGCGCACGATATATGAAAAATACTAAAAGGACTCTTACCTAATAACATGGACGTTTGCAGGCAGTTTAGGCCTGATTCGTAAATGAATAAAATGTTCTGTAGTCGTTTGACTCATGTTTATAATGTTTACTGTTAATGCATGCTTTTTAATGTTTGTACCCCAGTTATATTTGTTATATTATATTTGAACATGTTAGTTCCCTCATGAATTTTCTCCTCCCTGATTGGTCAAGGTTTCCCTCTCCCTCATTGGCCAGGATTTGCCACAGTGTGGGCGGTCCTGCCATTTCCCTCCTTCCATGTTATTGGCTCTTAGTTAATTTATGCATGTTGCTGAATCCCCATTGGTTGTTTAGTCCCATGCTCCTCCCAGTTTCCAGATACTTCCACCCCGAACCCTATATAAGGGTTAACTCTCCCCTCAGTCAGGGACAGTGCCCTTGACTCTGTACCCACACGCGTCCTTGCGTTAATAAGCACCTACAACAGAGCAAGAAGCTGTCGTGCTGTCGACGCCTCTCCTTTCACTGGGCTGTGGCAGAGAAGAAATTTTTTTTAGCATCAATCCCATTACTTCTTCATGATTTTGACATGATCACAATTGTTCTTTTCACTTCTCATTTATAGACAGTCCTGAATGGGAACTGCATCAAAAGGTCAAGGACTTTGACAATTCACTGTCTCCTCAGATGATCTTCAGGGTCTTCATCTGATCTCAGATCTTCATATTAGGTTCTCTGAGGTGGTTGGAATGATTTCCCAAATGGAACATAAATTCATATATTTTTGTCTGTCTGGGTGTTACAGGAGTGGCTTCTGTTAGAAACTTCTAGAAGCTTCCCCTGTCCTATGGGGCTAATGATAGCCAGCTCCAGGACAGAATTCCTGCTGCTGGCCAAGGCCAAGCCAACCAGGAGTGATAGTAATGCCTCTATGATAACATATTTAAAAAGAGAAGGTGTTGTGCAGAAGAAAATTCCAGCCAGGGAAGAGCAGAGTGAGAACGTGGGATAACAACACAGACACCAAGACTGTCTCTTATGGGAGGGACCCCACAGAAGCAGGGGAAGGACTCAGAGCTAAGGCCCCCCTGTAGACTCTGGTGAAGACCATGGTGATGTAGGTGTCCCTTTGCAGCCCATGGAGGACCATCAGGATGCAGAGACTCGACTGCACCCCATGGAGGAGTGACCCACAGGATAGCAGATTGGAAAGAACTTCTGCCTGAAGGATGGACTCATGTTGGAGAGATACATCAAGAACTGTCTCCTGTGGGAGGGACCCCACGGGAGAAGGGGAAGGACTTCTCTTCTGAGCAGCGGCAGAAACAACAACTGACTGCAACACTCATTCCCTGTCCCCCTGCACTGCTGGGGTGGAGAGGAGGGAGAACATAGAAGAAAGGGATGGGGGAGGGGAAAGGTGTTTTTAAGACTGTTTAATTTCTCACTCTTTGGATCTTATCCTATTAGTAATAAATTTAGGCATTTTCCTCACTTTGAGTCTGTTTAGCCTGTGAAGGTAATCAGTAAGTGACCTCTCCCAGCTCTTATCTCTACTCATGAATTCTTAGCTGGTTTTATTTTCTATCTCTCCTCTGTCTAGTTGCAGAGGAAGAGTGATAGAGTGGCTCTAGTGGGTGCCTGCCATCTGGCCAGGGTTAACACACTACATTTCCATAACTTTAAAAATCTTAGTCGTATGTCTAAAAACAGAGGTATTGGTCATATAAAGACCTCTTATTTTCAGTCCTTCTGATATTTACTTTGCAACAGCCCTGAGAATATCAACGCACTTGAAATTTACAGTGCCACAATCAAGAACAACCATTGGTTTCGTTTTTCTGGAAGTATCTGTGGACAGTAGCCTTTGGTTGTGAGTAAGACTCCTGTGATGTGAGCTAGGATAACTGCAAAGAAGTCTAAAAAGCTTCTATTGAACTTACTGTTCGGAGGAAATATTTCTGTCATAGTTTTTCAGTGCATGGAATAAAACACTTTCACCAGCTTAGTCCAAAAGGCATTAGTCTGCTAAATCGGGTGGTGAGACTGGGGTTCCATCTGGTTAACCAGATTTGCTTGTCTAACAGAGGAGCTAGATATAGGATCCATGGAATTAAAACCTATGAAAGGTTTAAGTGTTTGCGTGTATGTATTTGTGTGTTTGGGGGGGGTTCTTTGACTTTGTTTTATTTTGTTGTGTTATGGTTTTTTTAGCAGATCAGAGTAGATAAGCTCCAATGTTTTCTTTTGTCTCTAAAATCTGTCTACTTATTCCTTCCTGTCTTTTTGGCAGATATCTGTAATATTTACCTTTCTTCCAATAATTAGACACATCCCCTACCTGCCACAATTCTTTAAAGGTGAGAGAGAGTGACCTTGCACTGCCAGCTTTTTCAGCACTCTAATGATGTTCATTAGTAACAAATCAATGAAAGGAATCCCTGTCAGAGTAGCAAGGGTATGTGATTGGCTGCTTCAACTTGCACATATCTCTTGGATGTTATCTTTACTCCACGCTTCATGAGGACCTGTAGGTGAAATATCAGTGCTTTCTTGAAATGTAAAACTCACTAAAACGATGTTAGCATAAATCATATATTAATATTTAAATGAAATAATTTGAGGTGTTATGTGGTTTCCAGACCTCAAAGAAGTGATGTCAATGCACTTGGCATGGTGCAAAGTCTGCAGCAAACCCTGGCCTGGTTTAAAGATGTACCAAAATGTGCACTGAAGAGGACTACTAAGGGAAAGACTGATTCTTTAGCCCAGGACCTGTGACTGGGATTAGTTAAAATTAAGGATGTATTTGGGAGCAAGATGTCCAGTGCTGCTAGATTAAAATACACTGACGTGACCATGTGTGTTCTCAGTGTGCTGAAAATATTAATCACTGCTCTAGTTATGGGTGTGGTCCAAAGCAAGAAATTGGCTGGCATTCAGTGCATCCCAGTTTGAACATACCCTGAGTGAGATAAATCTGATCTTCAAAGAAGCTGCCTCAGTTGTGTTCCAGATGTATCTTTCTCTCCTTCCCCTATTTAAATCCGAAAATTAAGTAGGATAAGTCCAGACTTGTGTCATTATGGAGTTACCAGGGCTATGTTCTCTTCTCAGCTGCTTTGTGTCTCTGGGTGCTGTTTTCCCATCTGTGAAATAAAAGTCGTACTTGCACAGCTTCTGATGTGTTTGATGCTCAGAAGGTGAAAAGTGCACTGCTGTGAAATGCTGTGACTGTACAGTAACATTTATGCTTGTGGAACCATGACTACATAAAAATTTAGAGCCTTACCACCACCATGCAAGGTAATATGTATGAAGCACTATGAATATAAGCCACTCGTTTGGCTGTCTGATAGAATCCTTGCTAAGGTAACAGTTTAGATAATCTAAATACTCTTTGGGTAGATACCAAGGATACTTAGTTTAACACTTTTCTGCAGAAGTGAGCACTGGATCATTAAAATAACTGGTTTTTAATGAAATCTGATGGAATTTATATTGTTTTGTTTTTAAGAATAAATGAATAAGCTTGTGTTTTACTGTATTTTAGTATTTTTTCTTCTTATGTTCGTGGTTTAAGCAGGCTGACAAAAGGAAAGAACCAAAAAATTACTTTATGAATAAGATATGGTACGAGAAGGTTTCAATCTTAGCAGGACTCAGTGAACCAATTACACCTCTTTCCTCTACCTAAAAAATAAGGCTAACCAGTAATTAACAATTTCACATGTATATATATATAAAAAAAGCATTTATTAATCTTCCAAAAGCTTTCTGAAATTTCTTAATTAGAACACTTAAAATTGTGAAGTTTTATATTATCATAATCACTATTTATGGTGAAGGAATTCTTCAGTTTTAGATATTCTTGTTCCTGTGAGTCTTTTCTAATTTTGGTTGCCTCTAAATTTTCTGAACATAGAGGGGCTGGTCTGTGAATGTTTTATGAATACCAACAGTTCCGCAACTGTTGTGATGCAAATAAATCCCAGGTTATTGTGTTATCATACATATGACCATCGCTCTGCACTTTTTCATTTCTAGGAGTTTGTTATCTATTGGTGGAGGTGACATTTTATGTTCATTTTAAGATATAGAGTGTTACAGAGGAGAGGGATGTACTTTGCCTTTTCATATGAGATTTGTTTTCTTCTCTCTCCTTTTTTATTTTTTTTTTCCTTTTTGCCTTACCCCATAAGAGCCATTTAGGATATGAAAAGAAAAACACAATTCTTTCTTTATAGCAAACATAGCTTTAATGTATATTTTTCTCTTTGCATTTTTTTTCTGATCTTCCAGTGTGCAGAGCAATTTGCCTGCTAATTCATTTACAGGTTCTTTTGTGAGCCTGTCTGAACATCCAGCAGAATAGTAAAATCTGCAAGCATAAACATGCAGAAATGTTTCCTAGTCTAGCCATTTGGAATGATAAAGTCAGCATTTCCAGCAGAAGGCTTAAATTCATGCGTAGCATTGTGACATTGACTGAGCAAAGGGCTCATGGGATACTCTTGCTGCTCAGAGGTGAAGAGGGCAAGATCACATTTGCCCTTTTGACTGGACCAGATCACCTGGAGATATCTTTTGTCCACATTAAAACCTTTCTGTGTTCCCTTCATCTCTTGCAGCTCCCTGATGAGTTATTGGGAGCAAATTTCTAACATCTTTTAGTCAAAGTGACTATTTCTATAGTTGGCCTTTGCTAGTCTTCATGGTTTTGTATAATAGAAGTAGGTGAACCATCATAGCTGGTGATGATCCATGGGGTGAAGCATCTGTTCATCTAATATACCTGACGAGTGAGGAAAATGACTGAGTAAGCTGCTGCCATGGGGCAGAGACTCATCATACAAACTGGTACTGAGCCCTCAGCATGGTCATGACCCAAATCATGAGACCTGACCCTGCAACATGCCAAGCATCCACTAAGAGGCACTGGTTGGCACTGCATTTTCTAGGATGTAATATACCTATGTGCTATCAGCATAAGACACGACCTTACAGATGAATAGGGCCTCTCTATTGCTGTACTCTGGGTGTAGAGATAAATTCTGCTTAATTTGGTACTCATATACTTTCAGGCACTTCTCATTCACCTGCTATCTTGATGGTTTCTCCACAGTTTTATTTTCCCTCTTACTCCAGGCAAGTATGATTGATTCATAAAGCACAGAGTTGTGCTTAGCAAGGTGATTATTGTGTGCACAGTTTATAATCTCAACCAACTTATTTTAAACATTGAGCACAGAGGGATACGGAGCCTATTAATTGGAAATATCTAGGTCTATTTTTGTTGTTGTTTTGTTATGGTTTTTGGGTTTTGTTGGGGATTTTTTGTGGGTTTTTTTTGTTTGTTTGTTTGATTGTTTGTCTTTTTAAAGCAATTCTGAAAAGCGAGTATTCTTCCTTGTATAAGCAGAGAGGCAAGTTTTATTTGCATTGTATTTTCACAGTGGATTATGGCCAGCGTGATGGTTCGGACTTGGCTCCCTGCCAAATGCCCAACCCCCCAGTAGCAGCCCCTCTCTTCCCCCCTTTCTACTTCCCCCACGGTAAAGGAAAAAAACTGTGCAAACTGAAGAACCCGAAAACCAAGCTAGTTATATAAAAAATATATTTTATGTGTATTACAGTTAAGATGCTATGTGCATAGCAAACGGGAATCCAAACACCCCCCGAAGGGATAGGGAAAGGGGAAAATGGGACAAAAGGAAATAAAAAGGGACACCGAATAGATATGTGCAATCAAACCCGAGAACTAGTAAAATAACTAGTAAAACAAATCTCACCATGTCCCTTAGAAAGAAACAGGATTGACACACACACGGCCAGCACTCCGCAAGCCTCCACGTGGCAGGTCAGTGGATGCTGCAGGTCTCAGCCTTAGATAAGCGAGATCAATGCAGGAACCCACTATTCCCGAACTTCGGTGGAAGAGAAGAACGAAGGCCACTCCTCCCTTCTTATTTATACCATGATTTATGTAAAAATCATATGGAATACTGGGAACACTGCCCCTTCCTTGGTTACAAACTGATAACCAGGGAAAGCCCAGATTAAAACCACCACAGCCAGTTAAGCTGACTCATGACTGATGATGACTGAATGTTTCTTGTAAGAGCAGAAACCCAGTTAAGTTCTTCTCCTCACACTCAGAGCCCAGCAAAATAAATTGGTAATACATGGTTGAAAGGTCAGAATGTTTGTGAATAAACATGGAAAGGTAGCTGTTCTGGAAATGCCTTGGGTCTGAGGCATGGGATAATTTTAATCTCTCAGTGAACAGAGTTTAATTTACAAAGTGTACATGTCATGCAATCTATGCAAACATCAGGGGACTCACCTCTGCCATTGAATTTAGGCTGGACAAAGGGGAATTTCTCATGCTGTGAAGTGTAAAAGAACTCAATTATTCATTTAAGGTCAAAATTATTTGATTCAGTTGTGATTTTCTGACCTACTATCCAATGGCCACCTCTGTCTCCTCTATCTCCGACATTCTAGGGAGAAAATCTGAAATATTCAGAGGAAGAATAACACACCTTTGCCACCTAGTTTCTAAAAAGGCACAGTGGATCTGGTGTCCTTCTCACTCTGTACTGAGAAGGAAGAAGTTTATTCTTGTGAGCCAAAAGATTGCATTTGGTAGCATAGTCCTCAGGCAGAGTAGACAACCATTTCAGATTTCTTGTGGCAACTACAAGGTTTTGAAAGACCCTATCTCCATTACACTTGTAGACAGCTCTTTTTGAAATATGTATTCCAAGTTTTCTCTTGGACATGTTCCAAAACAGATGAAGGGGGTAAGGGTGCAACAAAGAAGGGGAAGGGAACCTGACAAAAAGATAGTGAATGGAAGAAGGAGGACATTATCAGAAGAAAAAGGATAGCATAGTAAAAACCAGGATGTATATACGTGAAGGTGCAAGTTCATCTCCACCTAATGCAGGTGGAGACATGAAGTGAAAAATGTGCAAGTGAGAAAGGCAAAAGGCTATGCAGAATAAGGTTCAAAATTATGTTTTAATATTTATACATTAAATCAATTCTCTCTAAAGAAAATATTGTTTCATTAAAACTGATTTCAGTTCCATGATTTGATTTTTAAGTGTGGAAGTGAAAACTGTAAATATTTTTCCAGGTTTCATTTTCCTTTAAACAAATAGAAAGTGCTGTAAAAATACACTTAGAATTTAATTTTGAGGGAAAGACAATATGACACTTTTGTCAGTTTAGTTTAATTGAAAATATAAACATTGGATGTGTGGAAGCCCTGAAAGCCAGATTGCTGCACTTTTCAGAATTTTGGAACACATGTATTTGATATGGTGGGGTTTTGTCTGTTTTTCTGATCCAGCTTTAAGGAAAATAATTCTGGAATATAAAAATCTCCAGCCAATTTATTCTTGCACAGTGACTTGGGTTCTGCAACACTTGTGAAGCTGAGTACTTCCCATTTGCTGTCCATGCAACCTGCCTTTGAACAAAGTTGACTGTAACTATTCACCTGGGCTCCTGTGGCAGGGCTTTTTCTGAGCTGCCAGGGCAGTATTTTCCCTTGTTTTGTTTTGTTATTCTCATGTTTTCCCTCATGGCCTTATACTCACAAGCCCATACGCCAATCATATAGATGGTTGTTACAGGATGTAATTGCCATGGAGAATGGCCCTTCCTGACACCTTCCTACAGCTCATCTTATGATTTTCATTTTCTGTTAGGGAAACACAAAACTCAGAGCATAGCAAAGTAGGCAGTGATTATCTATATGCCTGGTCAGGATTATCCAGTGAAATGCATGCACAAAAAATTAGTGCCAATCTGTGTGCAACACCTGTGTCCAACTAAACACGCTAGAGTCAGCATGAAGAGCATCATGGATAGGAACAGCTCATAGGATCTGGAGCATGTCCTGATGTAAGGTATGAAGTGCTGGGGGACAAGGATGTTGATGGCTACGATCACTATCATAACTTCTGTTATGAGGGAGACCGCAATGCTTGCCTGGCAATGACTCCCAGCTGGTCACAGAGAGAAGCTTTCATTTATCTTTTGCCCCTCTCTCTCTCTCTTTCTATTTCCATTGTTTTCAATGCCTTCAGTAACTTTGAAGTTGGAGTATTTGTCTTCACCTCCAGACCCCACTAATAAAACTTTTTGCATTAAGCCTGTCTCAATATCCTTCATGCAACACTTATTCAAATTCAGTGCTGCTCAGTAAAGGCTGACTTAGAAAATGTGATTTGTTGCAAGGTTGACTTACTTGGAACAAGTCAAACATAACTTTCTCAAATTTTCCAAACTTGACCAAAATCAGAGTTTTTATCTCACAGGATGTAATAGGCACACAAGAACGTATCTATTTCTTATGTGGATTCTGTGTCATTCCTGTTGTTTTCTCCCCACACAGAGTGGGTTT
Organism: Empidonax traillii; assembly: GCF_003031625.1. Classification (NCBI taxonomy): domain Eukaryota; kingdom Metazoa; phylum Chordata; class Aves; order Passeriformes; family Tyrannidae; genus Empidonax; species Empidonax traillii. The sequence continues at coordinate 934,265 of NW_020955395.1, read as the reverse complement.
CATCTTGAGAGGAGAATTGGACAGACCTGTACAGTCACAGCATCAAGTGCCAATAGGTAGATTGCCAGGAAAGAATAAAACTGTAGTGTAGAGCCAAAAAAGCAAGATGTTTCTTGCTCTCCTCTCATCATTGCTTGCTTCCCCCCATGCACTGCCACAGTACCTTCAGGTTTAAACATTTTTTTGCATAAAATAGTCCATCTGAGTCCTCTGAGAGTATTAATACTATGGACTTACACTATTATGGGCTAATATATAACCAGTTAAAGGCAATGAAAATATTGTGCTTGTTAACTGAAATCAGATTTTGGGTCATGTTCAAAAGGATTTCACTACCTTGATTGCTGGTGGCAATCCAGAGGGTTTATATGACCTGTTTATGGAAGACTCCTTCATCTTAATTCTGTTAAAGACACCCCTATATACTGCTGGTGGAGCAGAAAGGATTGAGCAGCCTCTTCTGTAGAGGGAGACTAAATGACTAATACATGCTAGGCACTAAAGTTTTAGATGGCTTAAAGTAGGTAAAATTAATCTCAGTTTAAGTGTTCCTCTCCTCTTTACTGTCTGTTTTTTTAACAGTGCTCATGCTCTAGCCTTACCTAAAGAACAGCACTATGTCCTTGCAAAGCATTTGATTCTGCTCTCCCTGAAGTCAGTGGGAGGTTTTGATCACTTTTTGTTCCTGCAAAATCAAGCCTAACACCCCTTCTTGTTTGCTGTAAACACAAGTATAAACAGCAAAGACAGATGCTGCTATCCCAGCAGCAGAACGCATTACATGACTCGGTCCATGGATCTCCCTGTACTTCTCATGGCTACCCAGTTCCCTCCCCACCCTGTCTGTGCAGGAGATCACACAGGGTAATCATGCGTGTTAGTTTTGTTTCCACTTCTTAACCTAACCAAGAATTGATCGCTCTTACAATGTGGTTATCACCCAGGAGATTGAAATGCAGCCTCACTTTTCTCCTGATTGAGTACACCTCATTAGGTCCACAACAGCCTTTGGCTAAGCTCCTGCCAGGGTAATTGGTAGTGACAATGGTACCGTTTTGCCACATAGCAGTTAGCATCGGCAGGAACAGCCAGATCAGAGGAACACAGAGGAGGAGTGAATCAAAAAGATTACAGAGATGTCACGAGATTAGTAATTAAGTAAGACCTCCAGAAGGGTGTGTCTTAATTTTATTAAGAGCCAATGAGGACAATCATCTGTCTTAAGTAACAGATGACTGAGCATGTAATTATGAAGTACCAGTTAACAGAATTAGCAGCGTACCACAGAAACTTCCAATATTGGTAAACAGAGCTAAACTGAAGAGATAAACTGATATTCCTTTTAATTTCCTTCTATATAACAGCCAGAAAGACTTGCATGTGTGGAATTTTTTTACCACTGTAAATAAACTTCAGTGAGCTGCTCACTGACGTGTGGTGGGTTGACCCCCAGCTGGACACGAGGTGCCCAAGAAAGCTGCTCTATCACTCCCCTCCTCCACTGGGAAGAGGAGAGAAAATAAAAATGAAAGGCTCATGGGTTGAAATAAGGGCAGGGAGAGATCAGTCACCAGTTACTCTCACAGGCAAAACAGACTTGACTTGGGGAAAATTTATTACCAACTAAATCAGAGAAGGGTAATGAAAAATAAAACCAAATTATAAAACACCTTCCCCCCATCTCTCTCTTCTACCTGAGCTTAACTTTCTTCTCTCCCTTCTCCCCTTACAGTTGCAGAGGGGAACAGGGAATGAGAGCTGTGGTCAGTTCATCACAGGTTATCTCCACCTCTGCTTTCTCCTCAATGGGAGGATTCCTCGCACTCTTCCCTTGCTCCAACATGATGTCCCACCCATGGGAGACAGTCCTCCACAAACTTTTCCAACGTGAGTCCTTCCCACAGGCTGCACATCTTCATGAACTGCTCCAACATGGGTCTCTTCCATGGGGTACAGTCCTTCAGGACCAGGCTGCTTCAGCGTGAGTCCCTCACAGGGTCACAAGTTCCACCAGCAAACCTGCTTCAGCATGGGCTCTTCTCTCCGTGTGTCCTGTCAGGAGCCTGCTCCGGTGTGGGCTTCCCACAGGACCTGTCATCAGTTCTGCAGGTTTTTTCCCGTTCTTGAGTATGTTATCCCATAGGCACTGCCACTGTCACTGATGGTCTCGGCCTTGGCCAGCGGAGAGTCTGTCTTGGAGCCAACTGGCATTGGCTCTGTCAGACATGGTGGAAGCTTCTGGCACCTTCTCACAAAAGACAGCCGTGCAGCCCCCTCACCACCAAAACCTTGCCACAAAAATCCCATATAGGTTGACTTCACCCAGGCTGATAGACCTCCTGGATAGAGGTTATTGTGAAACCAGTGAAGTGGGCTATATTTAGCTCATAATAACAAACCTCCTGTGTAGCTGCTATTAAAATTGTCACAGGTGACACAGCGAGGCGAGGTTGACATTTCTGATGTCTGCTGTATTCTGTAAGCAATCTTATTTGACCTTATTATGCCACTTAACATACGATCTTGGTGTCATTTGGCAATTAAAATATCACAACAGGCAAATTGTTCACTGCTTTCCGTATAATATGGCAAATTTTCTCAAAAACTTTGTAGTAAAGAGGCCAAGTGTGAATAGAATCCAGGAATATTTTGATCATCTTTTATAGGATTATTCTAAGAATTTGGCTGGGATCTGACAACAGCATTTTCTCCAAATTTCATAAAACAATACAGGTAGCTGAATTATATTGCAGTAATGTGCAGGAAAACCTGTGTAGTACCACCACTACTAGATCCCATTAAGAAGCAAAGCAGAAGACGATGACCATCACAAGAATCGTAAAACCTGTGTATCATACTTAAAGAACTTGCCTGCAAAACCTTTTACTAGTTTAATTATATTATACACAGAGCTGTTCAAACAATGTGTGGACCAACCAAAACATATGCTAAATATATAGTTTCTATTAAGTTTTGCAGCATAATCAAATACCACAGTGCACTGTCTGTCAAGAGCTGTCATATGGCTGATACAGTCTTAAGGGACATATAAAATTAGAGCTTTGGAAGTATAACATTTTTTTATGTCAAAGATGATGACATTGAAACAAATAAGATTCATTAGTCACATGGATGTCTTTATTAATACTTCATAGGAAGCTGATTTCTTGTTCTGTGAAAATTTAATACTGAAAAAAAGCATTTATTTCAAACTGCAATACAAATGAAAATAGTTCTTTAATTTATTTTTCATTGTTGAATTGTATTTTGGTTCATTTCATAATAGAAAAAAGTATTTTTAATGTAAAACTATGCCTTTTATTTGTGAAATGTAGGTATATTGTTCTTTTTTGATAGTTCTGCAATGTTTTCCTGAAATACTGTGTAAACTAAACCTCTGAAGGAATGGTCTACTCACATAAATATTTTTTATTTTATAAATCAGTAATTTCTGACACAAAAAAACCCTTTTCAGCCGTAGTCAATATAATGAATAATTATAATTCCATTGGTTCTAATTGCTTTTATTTTTCACTCTTGTAAAAGAGTTCGCTATCATATCTCAAAATTTCCTTGAAACTGTGTAAATCCTTCCATCTTCCTGATATAACACTGATGTGTCTTCTCTGATGAAGGTCTATTTTTGCTAAGAATCTGGAAAGAAAAAGCATTTTTTCTTCTTCTTATGACATTCTCTGGATCTTTAGTCTCTGCCTTTATCTGTAGGATTTTTGTTCTCTCTTTCTGTTTGCATTTGTTCCAACCTTGCTTCAGTCTCTTGCATGGCACTGGGTTCACCACTTCCTGTTCTTTGCTTCCAGATATTATAAAGGCAAGGAGAGCTTTAATTTAAAAGAATTGAACTGTGGGTACAAGTAATGTGGAAAAGCACTCTCTAGTCTGTATATTATTTAGGGAGGCAAGAACAGGGCTTGACTTCATTTGGAACTGTAATTTTTTAGTTTCTCTAAACTAAACATAGAGACCAGCACCTTTGTTAATATTGATTCATTGTTCCCTTATGTTTTCTAGCATGCTTCATCCACAACAAAAAGTGGACATCTTTAAGGCAGAGCCAGCTGCTGTTTAGAAAAGAAACAAGCAAAGTTTAATCCTGTCCAAGAGCCATTATATAGGAGTATAAATTGTAAGTAAGCATAATTACTACCTCACAAACTTGAGTGCTGGGCAGCCATGGTGGGTCATGACGAGTGGGATCACGACAGTCTCTCAGAGAGCAAGATGTATGCAGAAATAAAGCAAAATAATGAACTGGATAAAAGGATAGGCTCCTGAAACCCTGACAACAGGCTTGTTCTGCAGCTCTTCTTTTTTTTGTCTTGTTGCTCCCATGCCAAGACAACCACCTAGGAAAGCCAGGCACGAAATGGATATTTGTCTTCTTTAGAGATATGATGGGAATGGTGCTTAAGGACATATTGCCTCCGATTTTTCCAGTCTTCTGATGTCCCCTGTCTCTCTATAAAATGATTATGAATCCACTGCTATTCGTACTGACTGCTTTGTCTGCCTGTGTCTTTCCTTGCCCACAGAGAATCTTGCATGGAGCTTTTGGTACTTGTCCTCATTTTTTTATTTTACTTTGTGCTGGGACTATCAAAACAAAGAATACCTGCCAAAGTGCCACCTCTTATTTAGGGAAGGTGTTTATTTTACATGACTGTAGAAGCTCTTCTTGTTCACTGCCTCTCCCTAGCAGGTGAGAGAGGCAGTCCTTTTCTCTAAGCCATATTTCACATGGGATAAATCTATGTCACACAAACAGCAAGAAGGGATTTGCCTATGCTGTGTTTTTAATCCAGTCTAATTCAGAGCAGATGGCTCAGAGAGCTGTGCATGTGGCCACTTGCAGTACAAGCCTGACCATCCCCTTGCCAGTGCCAGCTCCTGCTCCCCCTCAGCTTGGCAGTCTTCACCCACCCATGCAACTGGAGGGGCAGGAGGATCCCCTGCTGTGTCCCCTGCTTGCAGGAGTCCACAGCATCTTTTCACAATCTTGCCTCATCTTGTTGTTTGTAATCATTTGGAAGAGATTAATTAATCTTAAACCTTATTCTCTACCTTAAAGTCCCATGACCTGCAGGATGTGGAGGAGGGCTGCTATCCAGTTAATGGCTTAGCGCGCACAGAGGCTGGAGCCCGCAGTGAGGTGAGGAGCTGCAGGTGCAATGTGTGACGCTCATCTGAGAGGTGACCTTGAATTGACAGAGAAGCGAGGTGTTAACTTGCTTTTTCCTCCTGTAGGATTGGATGAATCACACCCTTAAAATAGCTGGTGATGGGTTTCCCTTGCAGGCCCTGAGAAGGAATGACTGCTCTAGTGGGTCTCTTGAAATCTATAGTTTCAGTCTCCTATAGCTGGCAGCTGGCTCTGCCAGATACTGTAAAAGACAAAGTCAATGGGGTGCATATAAAGTGGGCTTTATTCTGAAGGGAGAAAGGATGTGGTTTCCTTCAGACTCAATCTGACAAACTAGATGAATGGCCTTAAGTTTTCAATAGTCATGAGCAAGACTCACTCCAACAAAATCAAGAGATATTATTGTGCTAAAATAATAAATTTGGCATTTGAATTACCTTCTAGTTTTCAAATTTAGTCAGAAAGTTTTTTGCCACAGTCAGGAAGGCTAGAAACTTTTTTTTTTTAATGGAAGCTGACAATCTGTCAGAATAATGTAAGTATAGGACCTTTATGAAAGACACCAAATATAACAGTGCCGTGATAAAAATCACTGACATTGGGTCCATTTTTTTGCCCTGAAGCACACACAGTGACTGTCCTTAGAATTTTTATGCAAGCAAGAATAGTTGAATATCCTATCATTATTTATCTAAATGAAACACATAACCTTTTTGCTGAAAAAAAAATTTCAGCTAGAAATCAGCCCTAATAATGCTGGGGATTCAGATCAGGTACTTACTCTATTCCAATCAATCCAGTATCTGAATAGCTCATAGAACAAAATATACAAAGAACTTCAAGCTCAATGTCTGTTCACAGTAATTAAAGCAGTCTCTCTTTTTCTTTTTTTCTTTCTTTTTTTTTCTTCTCTACATATGATTCTAAGCTTGGTTTTGCATGTCGTCTGTCAGTGCTTGAAGATCATGGAGTGATCATGCTCAAAGAGATAAGATTTTAACCTGAAATCAGGCTAGTTTGTGATTTTGGACATGGACTGTTCAATGTAAGGTCATCTATTAGAAACAATTAAGTATGTTTATGATCTGTGTCTTGGAGGGAAAAAAAAATCCCTTGCTCCAACAGAACAGAAATGCTAACAGTGGTCAAAGACTAAGGATGCAAGACAGTGTTTTAAGTCTCCTATTCATGTAGCATTGAGGACATGTTAAATGAGACCAGGAAACAGATACACATGACAATGAGATGTCTCAAGTGTTAAGTAAATACTTCCTGGGTCACCTCCTGGATTTGGAGATTTGAAAAGCAATCAGACTCAATAATCTAGATGCTTTTCTAAATCTTATTATTTATTATCAGATGGCCTATATACTTTTGTAGGTTCACTCTGTTCTAACAAGAATATGAACATAATGCAGAATTGAAAAAAACACGAACAAGGTTTGACCAGAGAGTCCCCCCATTAAGACTGAAGTGTTCCTGATTCATGCACCAGGTCCAGCTTTTCAGATAGGTCTAAACAGATTGGATTCAGTACTATGGGACTAAAAGTCATTATCCAAAAAGACAGAGGACAGGTATTTCTAGGTATTAAGGGTTTTTTGATACTCTGGACAAATAAATCTTGATATTTATGCATAAATGCTGCTTTAAAATAAAAGCTGTAAATGTATATCCTGTGTCACTGGCATACTGCAGTGATGAGCATGGGCCATTATACTGTGTTTGTTCTCTTTTTCCCATGAGATAACTACTCTTACGATGCTGTAGACTGTAGCAGGAAAACTAACTGCATCTTCTGTCCCCTCTACCGGATTCCCCTCCCTTTGGGTAACCCAAATATCACTGTGTTCAACTGCTGACCCAGCAATAGCAAAGGGAGTGTGTGCCTAATGTGTTAGCAAGAAAACATATTCAAATTCCTGGAGACTTGGCAAATCCACCTTTCTCTACTCTAGGATCCAATCTCCACTGATGCCCTGGGAGGTAATTTGCAAGTGATTGTGTTCTGCAAATCTGCTGTGTTTCCCTTGATTCGGAGATCAAAGTAGGGAGTGCAATTCTTTGGTATTTAATACATAAATCCCTGTTGCTTCAGAAGTGTCCACTTAAAAGAATACATTAGCAATATATATGTATGAGTATATACACATTTCCCACATGGCATACAGAATGAAGAGCAAAATACCATGTTAAAAGGTGTATCTGAGAAAAGGATAAACTCAGTAATTAAATATTCAAACTCCAACGCACCAGGTGAGGATGAAATTATAGATCCAACACTGATGCAATACATTTATTGCTATTGAGTTTAATTTCACTCTTTTTCTCCACAGTGTGGAAGGGCAGAAAATCATGGGAAAACCTCATGCAAACCAAGCCTGATACACAAACATATTCTTACTCACACCTCTGTAAAATACTCTCTAAAGCTGAAAAGAGTGTTACCTGGATTGGTGCTTCATGGCTGATTAGCAGAAGGGTTTTAGGGAGCAGCTATCCTAAAAGGCATCCCTGATTCTTAAGTCATTACACTTTAGTTGAATATAGAGGGATTTTCTATTCCCTCCCATCAACATCTTGAACACTGGAGGGAGCTGAGGTGAGAAGCCCAACAGAAGTGCAACCAACTGCAGGTATCTGATGATGTGGTAACTTGTATGTATGAGCTGTGAAGACTAGGATACCTATGCATAGTGCCACTGCTGCACCCACGAGTCAATAAGCTCACTTCTCCTGCTCCATCTTGCTGTATTCTCATTTTCCTGTCTCGTATTGATCTGATTCACACTGGTCTTGCAGTAAAATCATGCATCCTAATCCCTGAAACTTTTTAGGTGCCCACTCATCACAGAAATGAAGAAGGAAAACATACCTAAAGGGGCAGTGTCTAAAGTTCTTGTCTCATTTAAAAAGAGGCATCCACTGGGGGCGGGAATGAAGTGTCATACAGTCCCTGATATTTTGTGAGGAAGGATTAGTGTGATCAGCACTAGAGACCAACAGCTGTTAGTGCAATGTGTTCACATTCAACTTCTCAGCTAGGACACTGTCCCCTTTTGTGACCTGAGCCATTTTTTACTTTTCTTTGGTGAGAAAAGTGAAAATTCCATGGAAATACTTTAACAGTCATTCCCTGAAGCCTGGCAGAATTATTATATAGATGTGTGTATATAGGTATTTATATACATACATATGAATGAGCACACAGTTCTATTTCATAGAATCATAAAATGTTTTAGGTTGAAATGGACCTTAAAGATCATTTTGTTGCAGCCCCACTGCAAACAGCAGGGATGCTTTCCATGAGACCAGGTTACACAGAACCCATCCAACACTGGCTTTGAACACTTCCAGGGATGGGGCATCCACAGCTTCCCTGGGCAACCTGTTTCAGTGCCTCACCACCCACGCTGTAAAGAATTTTTCTGTGCTGGTTTTTTTCCATACCTTTCCAAATTGCCTGTATATTTTCATAGGCTAAGTGAAAGAAAGAAAAGAAAACAAAACCCTGCACATATGTTTTTTATTTCACACCAAACCTACAGAAAGGGTATCCTAAAAGGAAAGGGGTGGTTTAAAATCTCCCCTAGAAATAATAGAATACTTACACTGCCAGTATGTGGATCAATATAGACGTGTGTGGTGTCTGAGCTTTCAGTTTCAGACAGAGAATATATAATCTTATAAGCGTATCTATCAGAGGTAAGAAGCACAGTAAATTGAAACAGAAAATTTGTATGTGCACAAAAGGGAAGAGAGATCAGTGAAGAGGCAAGGACATGCTTAACTTCTGTCAGTTTTTACTGTAAGTTTGAGGAAATCAGCTGGACCCTTCCAGTGATCAGAGGACCATGTCTTTAGACAGTCTTCAGAACTGTGCAATGGTCAGACAGGAATGGAGACACTGGCGCTGTCTATTTTTGCCTTGGTGCCTGAGATTTATACACTCTGTCAGCCACTGATTCTTTGATGTGCTGAATGGGTATCACATACGAAGGCTATTGAAGAAATATATTTTTGTAAAGTTCAAAATCTTGTGCCATGTAGAGGAATGCAAAAAAAAACTAAGCTCCCACATATGGAGAAATTTCCACATGCTCTCCAGGGTTTTCTGCCAAGCTCAATACTACCAGGCCACTGACACCCTGATATTGTGGTGACAGGGACCAACAAGAATCAAAGAGAACTGTAAGAAATGCAAATTATCTCCCAGAAACCTGGGTGACTTCTTCCTTCTGAGAACAGCAAAGAGTCCTAACAAAATTTATGGAGTTTGAATTCACTCTAAAGCTCCCATTTGAGTCATATTTCTCTAAGTCTTGTAGGCTGTCTGCAGCTTAAGAGAGCTCAAAACTTTTTTAATAGGACACCAGGTCAATATACATCTAGTGATTTGTTTTTGGTCTGCTCACTGGAGAAAATGAGTTTTTCTAGGTTAGCAACTTTATTCAGAGGCACCCCAGGCCAGATTCTTCAGTTTGAATAAATTGACAGAAGTGTCCTTGAGATTATACCCGTATACACCAACTGAGAAGTGGCCCTGATATCTCTAGCATTTCTTCACAGTGTTCTGAGAGAACTCTGCCTTTGAGGGAGAGGGCAATACAGCCAGAAAAAAAAAAAAAAAAGTGAGAGTAAAGAAAAACTTGAATACAGACTAATTTGGATGTTTTTATAAAGTCTTGCAGACTTCTCTCCACAAACCATTAAGTCCTAATTGCCACACTAATGTTATTTTATATTGTAAGTGCAGCTCCTGAGTCCTGGTATTATGGCACCCAGTGGAATTAAAGCAGGCACTTCGCTTTACCACCTTCTCTGCTGTAACCTTTTCAATCCGTGATTATTATTCTGTCAACGAATACTTGTTCATTATTACTTAAAGGTATCGTCCCTTCCACCAGGACGTGTAAATTAAGGCCATAACTAACCTGGTTCAGTGCTGAAGCAAGCGCCTTTCTTCTGACAAGCCATGAATTAAGGGCTTCTTTCCTCCCAGAGGAAGGAGCCTCTCTCCTTCACTCCTAATAAGGGCAGTGCTGAGGTGGATTTAAAAGGTTCCTTTCTGTTAAGGGGGTTTGATCTGTGATAATCCCCTATAATCTGGATATGAGGAGCAAACCGAGTATTAGGTCTGGATTGCAAATCCACTCTCAGCCTTTTTAAAAATAATTTATTTATTTCAAAACTCATTTGAGCACATTACCTTCCTTTTCCCTTCCATCAGGGACTTTAAAAAAATGCCTTTTAAATTAGGATAAAAATTTCATTAACCATTATTAGTTAATCCCAGTTCTGGTAAATGCATTCCTCATTCAGGAGTTTCACAAACCTTTTAGAAATTATACAGTCTTGTCTTGTAAACTGCATGCTATAACTCTATGTCAGCAAACTGCATGCTATAAGTCTATGTCAACCTCACAGCTGACTTTCTTACTCTGACTGTATATGGAGTAGATGCTGTGCAGTTCAGGAAACATCATAATTTCCATTTTTACTCACCATTAAAGCTCTTAGGCTTATATTTTGCAAATAAATAATCTAATGAATTTCATCTGTTTCATTTCTGTTGTGTTTTCATTTGTGAATTGTTTCTGATTATGCCTAATGTTAGTAAATCTTAGTACCATTTTCACATATTTTTTAAGAAGGATGTTTTGTTTTAGGATTTATGGTTATATCGCTAATTTCAACTGCTACATTCCCTGTACAGCTATTTGTGGTGAAACAAATGTTATTACTTCTAACCCCTTGCTGGATGGTCAAGTAATGAAGAGAACATGACAAACAGCAGATAACTTATGGAGAATGCCTGTACTCATGTGGGAGTACCATACACTAATACAGACAGTGGTAGAAGGACCTTTCCCCATGCAGTCATATCATTGAAAAATAAATGACATAAATATTTATAAATTAAAGATAACATGGGATGAGCAAACCACACACATTTTGACTCTGGCTGGGCCTTCACCAACAGAGGTGGTACAGAGAGCATCATTCCATCATCCACTACTTTGTATCAAGTAAAAAATAATGCACAAAACATCCAAGGGAAAAGACTATCCCCCAGCTCTTTTGGGAAGGGCTGCTAAACAAATCCTGATGTGCAAGATAAGGATGACAGAAAAGGAGACAGAAGTTTAGACCTGTAGCACTGCTGTAATTTATGCAGATCTCTAGCACTGGTTAGGTTACACTGGGGGTTGTGAGGAAGATTAGGAACCAGAAGAATTCAGAACCACCTCTGTTCAGAACTTTGATGTTTGATGCAGAAAGCATACGTAAATATTTCTGCCATTATTTCATATTTAGCACTAATTTTTCAACTAAAGTTTGTGCTTGGGATATAAGAGTGGGTATTTACTCCAGATTGATTTGGGGAGATAGGTAGTCTAATGCATAGGATTTCATTCTGAACTGCAGTATGGTCTATCTATATATGCCACAAGTAATATGGATAATGGCAACATGTCACACTGCATTCTATATTCATGAGAATGAAGTTATGTAGGTATATAAAATAAATATATACAGTAATCATCTTATTAAACATATAGAGCGGATACTCAGAAATATTCATGGGAAGATAAGGCACCTGAAGGGTAGGAGATCCTCTCCTCACTAAAATAAGATCCAGGTTACCTGTCCTAGAGATTAATTCTGAAGCTCTTCACGTGGTATCATCCATATTAATGCCAGACACAGTTTAAACATAGTGACATTAATAACAAATCTAACATACCTGACACAGCAATGTCTTTTACCTGTTTGAAAACTGGGTCACCAGTTTGATATTCCTAAGGCCTATACTTCATATCCTGCTGGAACAATGACAAACCAATGGGTCTGTTTAGTCAGTGTATATATGGTCAATAAATCTGTTTGCTTTGTGACTGTTCTGAAGAAATCATCCCGAAACAACCATCTCCAAAATACTAAGCAGAAGTGAAAAGATAGTAAGGCCCCCACTACTGAACTGTGTTCTTGTACCTATTGAAAGAACACTAGAGGATGATGACAGATACATCTTGGGAAATTTGGGCCCTCATTTTGTGAGTGATGAAGGATCTCAGTTCATCTGCTTGTCTTGTTACTCTGAATAATTCAAACAACTGTAATTGTAATCATCAGTCACTGCAGTCAGCAGCAAAAGTTGCAGCAGAGTAACTGAGAAAAGAGTATGGTTAGGAAGCAAATCAGCTATGTTAATTCTCCTGCAGTATACACTTACTTCCTAGAACCAGCTGGACTGAAGTGTGTGGTAGATAAAATGTCCTTTCACCTGAAATCAAATGATAAATCACTAAGAAAAGGAATAGAGGAGGAATGAAACCTTGTGGGGGGATGGAGGGGTGGAAGAGACAGAGATGATGGGTTCCAGAAGGCCAGGCTAGAGATATATGTTCCCTCCCTCTCAAATAAACTCAAACTGTCACAGGCTGAAATAGGTGTCCTCCTTCCAGACTGAGGTCTTGGAGAGATCTGTAATCCAAATTCCCCAAGGAGGGAAATGTTCCTTAACCCTCATTCAAGATTGTGCTTGATAGTCTCTGTGAACAAAATCCAACCCAAGTGGCTTCCCCCTCAGACTCTGGGTGGTCAAGGCTGGCAGCAACACAGTGATTTGGGCACCCAACAGGTGCAGATAACTGTAGCCCAGAAGCTGCAGCCAAAACTGAATTGGTCTCCTCTGTATTCATCACTTCTAACCAGTGCTGACCATTAGTCAACACTCAGCCTATTATGGGCAGCTATATTTCAGTTGTTTGTATCTGTGTCGTCATTTTGGATGGGTTTGTGTAGCAGCACAACCATAAAGCAAGCCAAGGCTCTCTGGCAGCTGTTAAAAGCATTTGTAATAATGGCCCCAGGCCTGTTTGCATTTTTATGCACCTACTGAGCTTAACACAAGCCTCACTACTCAACTTTAAAGGTCCGTAATCCCACTGGGGTTTCTTCAGTAGAAAACCATCATTCATGGCCTTGTATTAAAAAAGGGGGAAAAAAACAAAACAAAAAGAACAACATTTTATACTGACCTTAAATTTTGGAACATCAGTTTCTTAGGATCAAATTGACGCTGTATTGAGTGTTTCTTATCTCATCTGCAAATACTATTGCACGTAGTATGCAATGGTCTCTTAGACCACAAAATATTTTTTCTATACAGATTTTGTATTATGTGCGTATCCAGAGGAATCACTGTGAGGCTGAATCAAGGGTTGGACTTGATGATCTCGGAGGTCTCTTCCAACCCAGTTAATTCTATGATTCTATGACTCTATATCTGAAAGCATGAACAAATATCTTGTCTTTTTTTTCTCAGAAACATGTGAGAAAGTCACTATTTGAGGTGATGGGGTTTTTTTGGTTGGTTTGTTTGGTTGTTTTTGTTGTTGGTGGTGGTTTTTTTTTTTTTTTTTTTTTGGTTGGTTGGTTGTTGGGGTTTTTTTGCATTATGGCACAGAGTTTCATATTTGATAAAGTGGTTATGGGTTTTAATGTTGTTGCTGTTGCTGTGTACTTTTGTCTGTGTTTAGCTACAGTGAGGCACACGGGAGGTGCACTCTGGTCTTTTTGCAAATGAGGAATATTCTCATCATCTCTGCAAATACTCACCTGTCCATTTCCAAGTGCCTCAGGCAACCCAGTCTCAGATGACAAGGACTGTTTTTTTTAAAGTCAGGCTTGACAAACTCAGAGGCAGGAACTCCAAAACAAGAGGAATCATTCAGAGCCCCTTTTTTTTCAATTTTGACACGGTTTTAATGGTGGTTTATTGTTGGGGGGTGAATTTTGGAAGAAATTCTTTGTTTCCTCATGGATAATGGGATAAAGACTTCCAGCCCACCAGGCTTTGGGATGAAGCTCTCAGAAGTTTTCCTAAAGGTGCTTTCTCTGAGATAACTAGTATTGAACACTGTCACAGTATACTAGGATAAGAGCAATTTATTGGACTAGCCAGGTCTAACCTGTTCCTATATCACCAAGTCTCCCATCATGCTGTGACATCTCCTGTGATCCTCTCCTGGAGATCCTGCTTCATCAGCCTTTGTGCATGACATCAGTTCCTACTGATGCCCAGCATGCAGCTCTCTGCTGCAGCAACACTTTGAGTCATGTTCAAAAGAAGGAAGATTAACACATCCACTCTTCAGATTTTTGTTGAAGTCTTAGTAAGTCTCAGGGTATAAAGTAGATATTTCCCTTCATGCAGCCTTGCCTTTCCCTTCTCAGATACTACATTTCATGCTGGTGTACCAGCATGAATGTCCAAGAGGAACAACTTCCCCGGAACAGCAATCTCTTTTTCCTGTTCAGACACCCCATCTTTGAATCATAAACGGTACAGGTGGTATTTAACATCTCAATATTAAAATGTTCCTCCACTGTTCATTGTAGAGAAGAGGAGTATTAGTACATCTAAAATAGAGTAGTCACACACAAGAAACCTGAAAAGTGTCATGAAAATATTGATTCAATTTCTCATTGCATGAAAAATATTATGGACAAACTTTAACCATAAGTTGATGCCCACCGCTGTAACTGTGCAAGTAACTAATTTTCCTCTCCTATTTACAAACTAAGAACTATGGATTTTAAAGTTAGGATTTATTTTCTCCTAATACAGGCCATCGATTTTCAATGTTTCTCTTTTCCACCAGTTTCCCTAGCCTTGTGTCCAGGCTCCACATATGACTGAGTATAACATGTAATGTCACCCTCTCCCAAGAAATAGTCTAACTAATAAATTAAAGCACAGCATTGTCAGCACATTTAAGATCACAAACAGGGACAGTGTATGCACAGCAGCTCCCTATGGCTGCTTGTCTCCCTGTGAAACATGAATCCTCATTGACAGGAGACTTATCTCCAGCATGTGATGCGAGCATCAGCTGCATAAATGCCCTAACGTAGGAGCTGAGCCTTCCCTGTGGTCATAGGAAACGAATGAATTCTTTCACCTCCAATTAAGTTCATTTGAAGCACTGATCTCTCCCAGTTGGGATGAGATGCAGATTATCAACTAATCTGCTTCTTATAAAAGGAAGTTTCTCTTCTCCCTCCCTTCTTCCCATTAGTACTTCATAAAAAATGTAAATGTTCCCTTATTACCAAACTAAGAAATCTCTATACCACAAACCATACGGATTAAGAGCACAACATATAAACGTGTGCACGTGAATATATATGCATGAATAGAAACACATGCACTGGCTGATATATCTGTATCTGAGTATATATTTATATCTCTGACATTTACCATCTGCTGAGAGTGTAATATCGGGAATAAGCATCTGGCACTGTTTTGTATAGTAGGGCCTTTTGACAGCAGCTAAGGAATGCTGTACTTTGGGGGATTAAGGAGTAATTAATTAGAGCAAGGAGAACATACTGCAGAACATAAAATTTCTATATAGAAAGCAAGGTTTTCGAGGTACTCTTTGATTTGGTTTTTATCTGGCCTACAGCCTAAAACCAAACCTAATGTTTTTGGAGGGATCCACTCATCATGTTTAGGGAAATTTGAAGGTGAAACATGCAAGATGTTAATAATGTCCCTTGACAATTCCACACACAGAATATTATTAGATTTCCAGAATTGTCCAAGTATTAAATTAAAAACACTGAACACAGAGAGTTGCTTGGAAAAGGTTCCAGAGAAATAGGCTGCAAGAGGTAGAAAGATGTGTTTTGTGCACCATATGGTGTACTGTGGGTTACCCGGGGCTTAATGGGTGCAAAGTATTGCAAACAGATGTGACATTCAGGCTGTTCAAAGACTTAAATATTTTCTTGGTTATCAGGTGGAATTATTCCTTGCCCTCCAGGTTAGAAAGTGCTTAAATTGTTGCTGCGTTTATTGCAGTCAGAAATCTCCAAAACCTCTTTTCGGTCATCTGTCTTTGCAACCCTTTGCTGGGCGAAGAGTGAGAAATTAAACAAGCAGAGTCTTCTGGAATATTATTTTCTTCTGTTTCCAGTGCAGATCAACCCCATGGTCTGGGATAGAAACAGGTGTAGCAAAGGAAAAGATACCACCTTTTCAGTTTTGCATCATGCAGTGCAAAGGTACCTCTCTTTTCTTTGTTATGCATTGCTTTACAAGTGAATTAATTCAAATTGTAACAAAGTGCAGGGTGTAGTTTGAGGACATATAGAACGGGTTATCTTCCTCTAAGAAAGTTTGCTATTCTCTAGAGTTGGCAAACTCAGAGAGGACATTTGAAACCTGAAATCACAGAATATGCTGAGTTGGAGGGGACCCACAAGGATTATAGAGTCCAACCCTTAGCCCTGCACAGTAGATAATTCCTAGTCATGAAATCTTCTAGGATATAAATGTAAGGAAATGGTATGGGCTGCTTTCCTATTCATATGTACACACACACATACACTTTATTTTGTTTTCATAAACCACTTGGTTCCTAGCAGACATCAAATGAAATCCCCATAATCACTACTTCCAGAAATTTCCATTTCATCATCTTGTTTAATATTCTCTGGGATAATGATTTGGGTTAGGTTTTTTTATCAGGGGTGTATTCAGAATTTCACAGTGGGATCATATCCTGATCTTTCAAGTCAATGGCATATATTTTTAGGAAAAAAGTTAGTTCCACTATTATAAAACATGTCAAAAACCTAACAGGGGCTACATATACATACGCAGATGTCTTTATGAATTACCATGGGATTTACTTTAAATTCTCAAACACCTTTAATTTCCCAGACTTCTTTTTTTTTCAGAAGTCTCTTGTTGATCTCTGCTGTTTTCCTTACTATCTGCTTTACCTGACGCTTGGCCCTAAAGCAGAGTCGGTGCAGCTTCACATCACACCACCACATATTAACTTGTGAGACACTGTGTAAATTTGTCAGTGTAGGTTTCTGCGATAAGAGGACTAGGCCGTTGGAGCCAGCTCAGCTCCTTGATGATGTGTGAAAATATTTATTACACCCAGATAAGTGGGTATCTATATATCATTTCACCAGTCACTGATGTGCAGTTGTGCTCAGAAGTGAAACAAGGAAGAATCTCTACCACGCAGCAGAACTACAGAAGAATAATCAGGCAGGGCTGGCCACTTGCAGACTCGATCTGGGCCACCCTCCTTCACCTATAGGTCCTGAGTCCTCCCAAATGCTGTGAGCACCAAAGGTAATTGCTGGGTGTCTGGTTCATTTTGCTCAGTATTTGCAAATCAGCTAAATGTGGATTGAGCCTTATTCATGAAAGACAAATGAATTAAAATCATGATTAACAGTAATAAATGCAGCTGTTAGAGTGTGGAATTTATTACTTTTTTTTTTTTTTTTTTTGGCAACTATCCCTTATTTTAGAACTGCATCTGTTGGCTTACTTCCTTTAATCTTGTATGAGAAAGTGAAAAAGAAGTATTCATGTCTGAGAAAGAAAACAGTATAGGATATACTTTGAAAATTCAGTTTCATGTACTACTAATATTGAGGATGAACTTAATGGCTAAATTAAAAGCAACCCAGATGTCATGTTCAGAGTGAAGCAGCAATCTAAGAAAAAAGCCCAACAACACTGCAGTGGAACAAGGAAAAGAAAATAACTAACTACATGAACGTCTGTAAGAACTTTTAGTGCAACATAAATGTATGTGTTATTAATAGTTGATATGAAGGTGCCATCTGGACATGTTGGATTATGTAGATTCTGGCACTAGAGGTGTCATTCATCATGGAAAGCATGAGAAGACCAGAGTTTGAAAAACGTTTCAAACAAAGTTTGATTGGATATCTTTTGAATCTATTAATGTATTGATAAGCAACAATCTGAGCAAAAACCTCCAGAAATACAGGACCTTAGTCAAAAAAGGTTACCTCTTATTTCTGCAGATTTTGGATTGGGATTTAAAATACATTAGTAATATAGATCTGTATGAATGTAACAACAGAAAAAGAGGTGAAATGTTCTTTACAAGATCTTTTCTAATGCATTCCAGAAAGATATGAATTTCTTGATTGCTATTTTATACCTAAAATGCTAAAGTGAAAGACAGTTTTTGAAAAAGAGAAAGCAAGCATCTAAATTTTCAAGATAATTTAAAAAAATAATTTTTTCTCCTTACTTAGGTTTCAAAGCAGACCACAGAGCAACAAACAAATGAAAAACAGGTACTTTTTTTCCCCAGGTAAGTTTTTTACTGTACATTTTGTAGCAAAAAAAGAAAAAAAAAGAAAATAAAGGAAAAAATATTCTGATCACAGGGATGTCATTATCTAAAACTCCAAGTAGGAAACATGACGAATACAAGATCAAGTACACAGCCATGTCACAATATATCTCTGAACCTTTAAAAAAAATATACATAAAGTTTTTTTCATGTGTTATTTTCTCTGTGCCTTGCACCCTTTTTCCACATTTTTTTACAAAATCAATGTAAATAATAGTAACAATGTGCAATTTCAAAATGGTTGCCAATAGATGATCATTGGGAGCCAACAAATTAATAAATAAATGATAGGACAGTTGCAGTAGCCACCAGAATGCTAGAAATCACAGTAAAATTGTTAAGGACAATCAATTCAGCTGGATTTACCATGTGTATTTCTACAACCACAGCAACACTCACCAAAAATGAATTTGAGAATCAGTTTACAAGTCCTAAAGAGCTCCTGTTATTACTTGGGAAGTATCTTCCTGAGGATGAGAGATAGGGAAGCAGGAGTACACCAGAGACTGGGCAAGGGCTGTATGTAATGCAGGGGACACATGGGAGACCCTCTGCCCTGAGATCCCCAAATCTAACCCAGTTGCTGTGGTTAATTTAGAATATACCCAATCCCCTGAAATACACAAACCCTTATTTTTCTTGTGATGATACTGGTACAGTCAAGCTGTATCACGGTGACTGTACAGACAGGGAGCTTTTGTCACCATGGGGTTGGTGTTTCCTTTTTAGCAGTTAAGAGAGTGGCAGTGTGACCTTCACAAGAAGCCATTAGTATTCATAATGTGGGGCTACATTTTTTTTTCCCTTTCTTTATCCTTTAATGCGAAATCTTGATAACTATTTTTCCCATCTTTGATAGCAACACCCTTACAGATACCAATAGCTTCTGCAACCTGCCTCAAGCAGAGACTATGAGGAAGATGGAAGGAAAAGGCTATTTTTTTTTATTTATTTGTCCCTAGATTTAGTTTTTTCTAGGACAGAAAGGGATGTTACTGGGGGTGGATTATAACAGAACATCAGAAATTTGACCTTTGTACATACCTCCTTTTAATCTGGGGGATTTGATGAGACCAAAAACAAAACCAAAAAATGCATGGAAACACACTTTCTGTTGGGGGGAAAAAGCAACTCAAAAACCATACAAAATCAAAACAGAACAGAAGTTATTAAATACCAACCAAAAGCCCACTCAACAACAAATATTGTTTGCCCAGATGTCACAGTTAACACCATGAGATTATGCTGAACAATTTGCTCTGATCTGTCCCTGTGGGTGCCATGCCTGCACTTTTGAGAAAATCATTTGCAATAACAACAAGATATATCCTAGCACCAGTCATATTCACAGAACTGTATTTCTGTGATTAAAAGAAAAGAAAGAGGTGCCCTCTAAAAAAAAAAAAAAAAAAAAAGAAAAAAAAGGAACCCTGTAAATATTGAATTTCTCCTGTTAAACCCCTTTTCATCCTCCTTGTTTAATCTTGTGTGATGGTTCACCAAGAGTCTAAGTATCTTTTGGAAAGTAATGCTAAATACAACTAGCAAATTCCTTGAAACATTCACGCATGGTTTAGTTGGGGCCAGACAGGAATGGTGCCATACGTGCCTATTCACATTTCATGACCTTCTTGCTCTTTTAGTATCCCTGTTACTTACTTGCTTATCTATCTTTTTGGCCAGTACAACCGAAAATGTTTCCTCCTCTCTCTTTCCAATTGCATGGCCCTGAAGCAAACCACACTTTATAACATATGAAGGGAGAAGAGGAGGGGGCAAACACTGATATTTACACCGTGCTTTCCATTACCCACTCTGAGCTCCCGAAAGTCCCTTTTGCCCCTGTTAGGTCATTGTCATCATACTGCAAAAGCATGCCGTTGACCGAGAGGCTCCTCTTTGTCCAAATGTTTGTTATCTTTTTTGGGTAGGTGCAACACTGAGATGTAGCAAAGTCCCCCATGTCAAAAGAATGGCTACGTTTGGTTTTGCCCTCCAGAGGCAACATGAGGAAGCTGCGCAATTTTGACTCCGTCTGGCCCAGCAGTGGCTCTTTGTCCGAGTGGCGGGCCACCGTGGAAGTTCTGGAGTCTGTCATTTCCTCCTTTTTCTGACATTTCAGTTCCAGGGAGGCAAAAGCTCCCATTAGCCGGTCAATATTGTGTTTTGACCTGGAAGGAGGCCTCCATTTACTGGACAATGTGCCCTGTTCACTTTGGAGGCTATAGTTGTCACAGTCACGACTATTTGCGGAGCTAGAGGAAGAGGAGATGCTGCTCCGCGCAGACTGACAATTAAACTCCATGAGTTCATTCCTCACCACCACTTTGGGATTGACTTGGGGCAGGACTCCGTTCTGAACTGGTTGTGCTCCGTTTGTCTGTGAGTAGACATTGCTGACATTAGACATCTTCCCTTGGGAATTGTTGCAGACCTTATATCGGACCATGAGTATTACAATGAATACCAACAGGGTTGCCACAATGATGCCTCCAATTATCAGAATCATGGTCCCACCCAGGAACTGACTGTGCATTGACTGGCACTGAGGGTAGTCTTCTTTGGTGAAGAACTGGGCACATCCCACAATATTGGTGGCAGTAAGGGTCGTGGCCGTGTCATCCCACATTGCCAGGACGCAGAGGTCATAGCCCGTTCCAGAAACAAGGTTGGTTACAACAAAGGCCTTGTTTGTAGCTGGTATCATCCTTAAAAGAAAAAAAGAAAGAAAAAAGGAATTGGTTACTCTTGACACAAAGATAAAAGAGAGAACAGACATAAGAACAGTGTTGTGTTTACTGTTCTGGGTACTGGCAAAGAGGAGTCAGAGCCATAAAATTCAAACAGGCATTCAAGCTTCCCAGCTCCTGTGGGTTCAACATCCCAGCATTCAGCAACACGCAAGTTTTGAGGACCAGCTCTCAAATGTGCAATAAAAGGGAGTAACAAAAATCAGACCAAACTAGTCTGTTTTATTTTTTTTTCTTTCTTCACTTGCATCTGTCCTATTTTGAAATATATTCAAGCCTGAACAGATACCTCAGAATAAAAATATGTGCTTACGAAGAGCAGTTCTTTCTGAGTGTGCAAATGACCCTTGAACTTGCTGAGTCTCAGCCTGGCAGTTGTCACATTGCTTCATGGGTGCCTGAACATTTCCTGTCTAACATCAGCAGGTTACTTACCTTGTGAAGACAAGGGTCTACATTTAGTTTTCTCATTGACTGAGAAGGCAAGGCAGGCAACCACTTCTATCTCTTTCTTCACTCTCCCACCTACTTTCCCCATCCTCCTACTCCTCCTACTGTGGAAAATAACTCCTAAAAATGCAGCTATCATCATCTTTGCCAGAAATTTCTCCCAGCAACCACTTTCCCCTCTGTGAGTGAAAAAGAAATACTGGCACTGGCAATATGGGCTGTGGAAGTGTGAGGAGAGGTAGGAAGAGGCAGGGATGGAAATAAGAGGGTTTCTTTAAAGTAAAAAATTCTACTCAAGTAGAAATCCATTTCCAAAAACCTAATAGCTAGGCCTAAGCTGTGCTCCAAGTTGGGACATTTATGAACATTATTCTTTGTTGCCACAAAACTTAAGCAGTCATTTGAACTCATGCAATATTAGAGCATCACTAGCATTCAAAATTAGCAGATGGGAATGAATATGATCTACCTCCACTTCAAACCAATGAAAATTGCGCAGTGGGGAATCCAAGATTTGGTGCCTGGTGGGTAGCCAAGAATAAAACCAAAGAGATACCTCATGCATGTTTCTCGTTACTGCTACATCACGTTACAGGCTTGGGTGAGAGAAAAAAGCTGAAATTAAAACCAGCCCATTATGACATAAATCTGTAGGTCTTTTGCACCAGCAGCTAGGGAGCCTTCCAGGCACTTAAAACACACAGTGAGCTGATGTGACTGTATTTGGGACGGTGAGGCCCAGGCAGAGGAACAAGACATACTCCTTGTGGGAGTGCCAGGCTTCCTTAGTCTCAAATCATCACCACAGCTAGCACAAACTGCAGCTCTGCAGAGGACCTTCTGTACAGTGGGAGGGAACAGACCTGCACTGAGAAGCAGCAACGTCAAGGCACTGCAAAGATGAGCTTCTGATCATCTTTGCATTTATGCATTCACGCCACTTACACAGCCCTTCAGTCTGGCCACAGGCGAGGATGTGGCTCCTTTTTAAAAAAAAACACGCACACACAAAAAAGTCTGTAAGGAAAAGAAATATTGGTGAGAGACACTTGAGAAATAGCGTTGAGAAACATCATCTGGCAGGTTTACTCATTGTTGTATTTTGAGATTCTAGCCACATTTATCATCCTAATGGAGCTGTTCGACACAGATATAAATGAGCTATTCAGAATGAGTCGAGAGGTCATAAAGAAGCCCTCATGAAAAACTCCAGATACTGTTGCTAAAATGGTTTCCAAAAGCTGAAATATTTGATCTCAAGTTATTTCTAATTGTTCTTCTCTCCCTGTGGCTCTGTGAACAAAACACCACTGCCCACAGCAGACTACACTCTGTTGAATTGTTCGAGGAGTTGTATGTGCACACACCAGGGATGATATATGGAATAACAGAATACTATTGTTCTTCAAACATTTGATTTTAAACTCTTGAATGGTTTCACCAATTGCTTCCTATGTCCTTCTGTAGTGCTATACTCCACTTTTCACCATCAATCACAGCTGTGTGCTTAAAAAAAAATCTGCAGTGTGTTAAGTCAGTCAGAAATTATTTCACTGTGAAACCTCATTACAAACAAGTAGCACTGTTAGCAGAAAGAGTAGTCAGCCCTATAAACTAGGTCTTGGACTTGTGTCATAACTCTTGGAAAAACACAACTGTAACACTATCTGTTAGAGTGGTTCCTTTTGCTTTGCAATGATTAAACATGGAGAGACAAAAAAGACCATTCTCTCCAAGCAAACAGCAAACAACTGAGTTTACATGCTATATAACTTTGCACACATCTGATCATCTTTGCATTTATGCATTCACACCACTTACTCAACCCTTCAGTCTGGCCAGAGGTGAGTACGTATTTTTCCTGTTTAGAAAGCAAACAAACTTACAAAAATAGAAATGCAGTCTTTCAGCCTCACCCACTAATGCCAGCTTTATATAGAGTGAACACTGATAGCCTAAATCATTTACAACTCACTTTTTTTCAAATACAATTACACACAAGCTTCCAGGGAAATGTAACTGCCTGGCATATTTCAAGGACTGGCAGGTAGTAACAGTGGCAGAAAATGTAAAGTCAATCCATTTTTAAATGTACAATTGTGAGGCTATAACTGGTTCTAAAGCTTGGCCAGGTAAACTGTGTTGAAACATCTATAAAAGTTCATCTTAGCCTTTAAAAGAAACTGAGTCATTTCTAAATTCAATCAATGCTGGCAGCTACAGCTGTGTTAATATTGGGACTAATAATAGCTTTATAAAAATCACAGTTGCAATTCCAGTTAAGGAAAAAACAATCAACTCTCCATATACATATAAAATGAAGAATTTTGGATTTTTCCCTAAACAAATTTTAAATGTTCTTGTAAAATATTTAAATTAATGTAGCTGTTAAAGAACAGCTGAGCATAGGAATAAGCAATAATTTGAAGAGTGCTAGAAGTTTAAGTAATTACTTTTAGACTTCCTTTTCTATCTTACAGGGAAGATAATCTTGTTTTCATGAACTTGCCAAATTTTAAGAGTATTTTGGCATTCCTCTGTGCTTTGGTCTACCCTCCCCAAACATACTGCCAGTGACCTGTGATGGATGACATCTCTTAATATTCCCCACACCTAAAATCGATGCAGACCCTTTGTCATGGATATTGATGACTCTTTCTTTGATTGTCCCTTGCATAGGTATCTGCAAGGTCCTGCTTCAGTCTTCGCTTTGCTGCCTAACAGGCTGTGTCTCTTCATGGCTGTTCTGAACATGTAGTGCCATTAATCATGCACCACCATGCCCTGCCACTGGGACTCAATAGCTTGGAGCTGCCATAAAAATAAAAGGGGCAACTAAAACTGGGTCTAGACAGAGATCTTGCTGGGCTTTGTTCAGTCCAGCTAAACACAGAAAACTGTTTTCAGATACCAAGGATGTGGTTTATGGGAGATCAAAAAGAGCTTTTGAAAGTTGTTAGCTTTAGAAACTCAGAAGATCCTGATGTTCACTTGCTAGCCCTCAGATAGCAAACAGGCTTAAAAGCTGCAGCATCTTAAAGCAACAAGCCTGATATTGTCCCCCTGCTCTTAAGGGCAGTGTGATCTTGCCTAGATGCCTCTTATCACAAAGGAGGAATAGAAATTTAAATTTGGTACTAGCTTCTCTTTAGAGAAAAAAAATAACAGATGACTATCTGCAAGAGAAGATCAACTAGCAAAAGACTTGCATATAGGTTATGAAAGGTTTTAAAAGGAGTCTGAGGGCAGTGGGCTGGGAGAACAAACAAATACAGAAATATGTCAACAGTTGAAGTGTACATGTAGTCCTAGCTAGGTCAATGCAAAATTTGAAAATCATATGGAAAATTCACTGTCCAGACACGTAAGACATTAATTTCTGTCTTTCTCCACTGATTTATACTCCTTGGAGTAGGAGGAGCAAGCAAATCTCCACATTGGTGCCAGGATTTTTTTATCTGATTCTGAATCTAGTCCCTGAATCCTACCTGAAGGTCAAAATACCCCAAGGAAAACTTAATATAAGAACACAGTTCTGACCTCTCTGGAAAATCTTGCCTCTAAGGAATGAAATGAGCATAGGGATCTTACAGCTGACCTTAATTGACAAAAAGAGCCCTCTTCTCACCCTTTGGTACAATAGCATCACTTATTGGAAGAGAAGGAGACCTATGGCCAGGATGGGCGTAGCATAACCATCTGAAATAGAACAGCAATAGACAGATGCTCTCAGGAGAGTTTATGTGTGATGAAGAGCTATGAAGATGAGATGAAAGTTTGCAGGACTTTTTTAAACAATGCATTCTGTTCAATCCATGAAAATTTATGTCTCATTTTGTGAAAGCACCAAAATGAGACCATGAGACCCTTTTAAAAAAAGGGAAAAATAGTGCTAGAACTCTGCTTTGAAGTCAACCTTATTTTGTACCACCATCCCCACTAAAACATCCTTGTTATGTCCTTGTGGACACAACATACAGAAATCAAGCAATTTTCTAATTATTCACTTCAGTGTGTGGTGATATTAAGAAAATTGGAAAATAAATTACTTAGAAATACAGGGGGAAAAGGTTTGCTGCAGACTTCACTCGTAATCCCAGATGCAAGTGAGCACTGAAGCTTGCAGTGAGCGAACTGTGCTGAGAATTTAAGATAACGGAGTTTTATTCTTTTTTTTATCAGTTACACTGATATCAGGCTCTACTTTATCAGTAACTCTCAGTTCCTGAGAATTCATTTTGCTGTACTGTAAGTCTCCTCATTTATAAAATAGGGATAATGCCAGCAATCTCCTTTCAAAAGAGGCTGTAGTGTATCGAAGGAAATTAGTAGATATGGCGATTGCACTGTAATGTACAAACGAGTTCTTTTCTTCTGTGTAGCAGTGGGCTTTAGTAGGAGTGAAATGCTGGTTAATGCTGTGGTTATGCAAAACTGAAAAATTAGACAAAACCCAGATTAGGCTAATTGGCTAGGCAATTCTATTCCTCTTCTCCATCAAAAGAGGGACGCGATACCATCCACTTTAGGCCTGAAACTGCTTTAATCACAGAACTTGCAGGAACCTGTCAAGGCAATTTCTTTGGGAAAACACTTGCAACTTCCAAGACTCAGTTTTATACTGGCCTGCTAGATTTTTATTTTTCTTTATATAATACAGGGCTATAAACTAATTATGTACATTTTTTTATTATATATTATGTGGGTCTATATACTACCTGTATACAATTTCTCATTTTGAAGTGAATTCTAGGTGTTCAAAATGAGTCATGCTAATTTATTAAATACTGTATCTGAGGGGGAAAAAAGCAGTAAAAAAACTTTATTCCTTAAGTGTGAATTTTCTAGCCACTCAACTCAAACTCTTCCTGTAAGATTCTGTGCCTACCTACCATGTCCCATGGCAGACACCTCCCAGGGAATGGTCCATTCTCTGCTGGTAAATTTCTTTTTTTTTAGAGTGATTTCAGAAAGCTGTATATCAAAGCGGTATATAGTGGTTGGAATGTTTACACCTGAATCATGCTGGAAAAAGGATGCAATGCTAGAAAATGTACCAAGACAGCAGTACAGAGGATGAGTTTCTGAGGCATGGCAATGTTTCTGAAGGCTCGTTAATTTACCAGTTCAGCCATAGACTATACACTAATTATGAAGCAATTGATAAACAGTGGTGCTAAACATTGTCAGCATGCAATATAGTTTGTAATGAGGAGGGGGGAAAGGAAGAGGAAGAGGGATGACAGGGTGAAATAGTGTTCTATAAAATCATATTCCAGTTAGTTAGCACACTAACTTTCCTGTATAGTAGTGCCTTAATGGTAAAATATCTGCCTTACTGCACACTCCTAGATTTCCTCCTACACAAAGTTCAATTCACACAGGTGCCAAAGTACTGTCTAGATTACTCTCAGAGCTAGAAATTGATCCAGAAAAATTAAACTCTGAAATCTTAACAATTTTCTTTTTTCAGTGAAAATCTCATGCCAAAAATGCTTTTTTTTTTTTTTTTTTTTTTTTACTTCATCAATAAGTTTTCCTCCTGTTATAAAATATTTGGGATTTTTTCCTTAATTTCAATTTTACAGGTATTTCTGAACAGAACCACAATTATTCAAGATAATCTTTCATGAAAATGTTGTAGAAGGGTCTGGTAGAGTCCTACTTTTCAGGTAGAGTGTCCATCTTCAATCTCAGTTGATTAAAGTAGGATGGTAGAGAAAGAGGAAGTGTCAGTGGGGACATACTGGAGAAAGTTGGACTAAAAGGTGTCTAAAAAAGAGTGAAGATCTCAAGTAAAACCAAGCCAATTGTAAAGGTAGTGAAGTGAATCAAGGTAGTGGAAAGGGCTCAGATGGTGGGCAGATATTCAGAAGGCTGGAGAAAAGGGCAAAAAAGGATCAGAGGAAGACTAGGAGGTTCTAAACTGAAGTGAAAATGTCACACATGATGTATTGCCTGCGAGCAAGAACAAGTAATTGACAAATTTGGACTGCACACTTAGTGTTCTTCTTGGCTGCCAACTTCTGCGATTTTCTTGATAGTTTTATGGTATGTATTTGTGTAATTTTTTTTCTGTATTTTTATCCTGGAAATCCCCAGTTTCCACAGTCTTGGAATGAGAGTACAATCTAAAATGTTATTAAAAATTAAGTAAGTTTGCAACAGAGATTAATTTCTGACCCTTCAAATTTTAAAAGAAGTCCTTAAACATGTATCTTCAGATCATCCTAAAGCCTCAAGAATTAAAAAAATCCAAATACAAAGTACCAGTTTCCACAGTCTTGGAATGAGAGTAGAATCTAAAATGTTATTAAAAATTAAGTAAGTTTGCAACAGAGATTAATTTCTGACCCTTCAAATTTCAAAAGAAGTCCTTAAACATGTATCTTCAGATCATCCTAAAGCCTCAAGAATTAAAAAAAACAAATGCAAAGTACCAAAATGCTGTGTGAGATCTCACAGTCTTTTGACATCTGATTCAAGATTTTTAAACTATGAGAATGACAGAGACCTATTGTGACCTGCATTTTAAAAAAATGACTGCTGTATTTCTGGTGTCCTGGGAAAAGAGATATTTGTTAGTATTAGCAACAGGATGTAGTTCCTCTGTCAGTGATGTCAACATAAGTAAATGTCAGATAATACCAGGAGGTAGCCAGACTTGTTCAGTAAACACTAAATCAACCCAGCATGAATAATTTCCTGCATTTTTTATTTTATTAGTTTTGAGGATTTCTATGACATACAATCATAATTTTTCCTTCAGACGGAACATTTATTATTAAACACAAATCCCTTCTTGCTTTTCTGAAACCTGTCTCCTCATCAATCATGCATTCAGCTGCCCTTCAGAGAATCTGTCTTGTCAAATAAAACACACAGTACATATAGTTTCATTATTATTTCCTAATTTACTTATACCTTTTCCTGCTCATTTTGAAAAAGTGGGATAGGAGATGGGGAAGAGAAGACAGAGACAAAAGCAATTGATATGTCTGGCACAAGATGGTGAGCCAGGGAGATACTGATAATGAATATATCCCCTGTGCTACAGCAGAAAGTGAAAAAGAAACCAACCCCAAACATTAAACTACTGGCTCAGAGAATATAAATTTATATTGATATCTGATGGGTTGCTGAATAATGTCCCCTGAGGACGCACTGAAGTCAGTCATCCAGTGACAGAGCAAAGTGCAGGCTTCCAGGGGACATTACTTCACAAGGCTGAGAAAAGGGAACCACAGTACAAGGTATCTGCTCCCCTTCATTAGCCGTTGCTCTAAGAGGAAACTCTCCTCCCTGTATTCTCAATCAGATTCTTGCAAACAATGAGGAGCTGCAGGTAGGTACAATGGGTGAGGCACTTCTGGATGAATGAAGGTCACCAGAACCATCTTCTAATGCTTTGAATCAGTGATGGTGCTCAGGTCAGCTGTCCAGGTCCAACCAACTGGAACAACCTCATTTTGGTTCTAGTTGGTATGAGAGCACAAAATTAGACTTACAAGCTCCCTGATCTATGCTATAATTTCTTTCACGTGGACACGACAGCAGCAGATATTTAGTGCCCTGAACATTAAATTTTATCTTTAAAGGGAAAGCAGACACACTCTAGGAAGGTTTGACAGCACAAAAGATTAATCCAGTCACACCCCAGCTATCCAGCAACACTCAGAACACCTTTCACCTCATTATACTAACTGCCCCAGAAAAAAAATTATACACACTAATTCAAATCCAACTAAAACGTATTTAAGCTCATTAGCAGAGTAATTGAAAGCCCACACAGTATTTCTCTTAGTAAACGTGAAGCTGAAGTATTTATGGAAACAATGCATAGCCACACTAACAAAGTCACTCTGTATCATGTAAATGTAGGGTTAGAAATCTATCATAATTCACAATAACGTTGCAAAGAATCAGTCAGTAAATTTGAGATAACAGTATGTAAAAACAATAACTGATAGTGGCAAACACACATTACAAATATCCCATTTCTAAAGATGGGAGGAGGTAAAAGTCATCTGTGAAATGTGTGTTCAAGGCATTAAGCAGAGTTTGGACCTGGGACACACTTTTCCCAGGTTATTACAGACTGATGGCTCATACACTTGGCTGAAGTGTCATGGTTATTCGCTCTGACTCAAGTATTTCTTAATTCTTTTCTGCAGTGTTGGACAGTTACATCAGAAAAGGTTACCCTGCCATACCAGCAGAGGTTCCCAGAAGGGAAGTAACATTAGAATTAATGAGCACATTTAGGAACTTGGATAAAAATATTTTGGAAGAGGGAATCTGCTATTTTCTTGGCAGAACACAGCTGCAAGATTCAGCTATAAGCTGTCCTTTCTTTAGAGTTACAAGTGGGGCTTTCCACTTATTTCCAGGCAGAAAAATTTGTACTAATTATAATGATGGGATCCTATAGTGGGTAACAGACCCCTTTTCTGTATGAGCTCATGTGAGCTGAGATGAAGAGGAGGATTCTTAGTGACTCACCAGCAATTACTTACAACTCAGAGCACTTATGCTATACTGCAACTCACATGTCCTGCAGAAACTCAGTGTCCTACCACACAGGATAATTTTATGTCCAGAAGGTTGTGATGGAATGACAAAAACTCCAGACACTGCTTGAAGTTATGTTGGCCGGATTTTGTAATTGTCTGGTCAAAGCAAACTCCAACACGCTGTTTCAAGTTGTTCTGCCAAAAAAATCTTTGTGCACTGGTAAGAGAAGTGTGGTGCCAGCTAACAGCTGACAATGAACCCACAGAAACCGTGTATACACTGATATATCAGTCTAGAAAAGTATCTCAGCATCAGTTGATGCACGATTAAAAAGTTTAAGTACTTATCATACGAGTGTTCCCCCGCCTCAGTGATTGAACTTGTTGTGGATAGTCTCAAGAGACATGGAATTGTTATCTACCAGAATCTTGAGCATCTCTCTCATCATGAAGTTGAAAAAAATTAATTGAATTCCTAGTAGAAAGGGATTTACCAATTCTGTATTTACCAGGTCTCCAAAAAAGAGCTAAAGGAATATCAACTCAGCAAAGATACAGCCATAGTTTACCTATGTTCAGAGAACCCCTCTGGCAAACTGTCTAACCTCTTAGCAAACACTGGAAATACCTTTACTATCTAAAATGGATACAGAAGAATTGCTTGCTTCTTCTAAATTAAGGAAACTTATAAAAAAAAAAAAGGAAAAGTTTGAGCTAATAATCATCATCAAGCTTCTAGACTTTGAGTCAGAAGAGGGAGAAAATCTTTAAGAACAAAAGTATCCATGAAACGCACAGCCAAATATAGTGTAAAGAGAACCAGAATGATTCAGAGTAACTTTTGAAATAATATTGGGGGAAAATGTTTTTTTCAATTGCAGAATGAGAACAAGGGGTGAAAAAAATCACTAATGGTCAAAAGCATTGTCTCCTAAGGGGAGAAAAAAGCAGAAAACAAAGAGGAGAAAAGGTAACATAGATCTATAATGAAAGTTTTTCCTAAAGCAGAGGTTTGACATTTTGCCTCTTTCTGGGTATTGCACATAAAGCAAAGGAAAAGGAAGGCTAGAAGGACTAGATAGAACAGAAAGAGTTGGAGATGCTGAAATTTTGGAGTGCTCTATAAAAGGCCAGAACACAGTTACATCCTTTTAGTTTGAGATACCAAAATTAGATAAAAGCATTTCTCAGCAACCAGAGACACCCTGGTTCTTTCAAAGCTGAGCCTGGACTGGAACCATAATATGTGAAAAGTGACAAATCCATTACTGAAAAAGAAAGTAAAATCCATCCAGAAAAACACCAAGTTTTAATTTATAATTACGCCAGGAGAAAGAGAATGAGAAATCAGTTATAGCTTCCAACAGCAGCACGATTTTATCATCTAGAATATGTTTCTCTGTTAAAGGATCTTAGATGAGTGTCAGAGATCTCTGAAACACAAGCAAAATTTACTAAAAAGTAGTCTACTACTTCCCTACATGTTACAAACGATACAGAGAAAATTGATGGAAGCTGATATGAGTCATCTGATAGGTTAATGACATGACTCAAAACCTGTCCACAATTAAGAGCCTAGAAACAGACTACAAGCAGCCTAGTAAACCTCAGCTGTCCATAATCTTAGGCTATGCATCTCAGCAGTGAACTCATTGCAAAGAGGAAAGCATGAGCAATGTTTATTGGATCTAGCTTTTCTTCCAGTTATATACCTTGTAAATATGTATTCGGCCATTCTCAAATTAGTTCTCACTCACAGAAGGTACATATAAGGTTTATAAATACCAGAAAAGGATTGAAATCCTAATTTTTAGTGAGGTTACTTATTAAATGAGTTAACAAATGTAAGACTGCTCAAATTTGGTATCTGCCTTTTATTTCAGAGAACCACAATTTCTCTGTTTAGGTCAGATGATGTAATATTAGGAAGAGAACAGAATTTCTTCTCATGTTTCAACTTTGCCAGTTGATTAGCTTTATCTGTCTCGTGAGGTTTACCCACTTATGGCTTAAATTACACAGCCTTGCTGAAGAGGGTTTTATGACCAAATAGACAATGAGCAGGTAGGTAATCAACAAGTTAATTACTTTTCACAAAAACCCAACTACAACAAATAGTAGGTATGCCATCAGTCTGTTGATGTATCTACATCCAAATCTGCTGGGTTTATTATTTCTTTATCATGATTAATTACTACTTATCATACCTGGAGGTTTTTGCAGTCATGGATATTTCGTTGTCCACCAGGAGAAGGAAAGCTTTTACATGTAATAGGCATCCATGTGAGGTCATTACAGACAATGGAAAACAACTTGTGAATAATTTCTTTGAAAAACTCTATAAATTCTGTGGAATCACACATGTAAGAGCATTCTGTACTGCTGAAAGGGAAATGAAAGAATGGGTTTTTCTTTATCTTTGCTTGAGAAACTTTCGAAGAGGTAATGAAGGAAGAGGCTGACAGATTGCTTTGCTCTGGAGAGCTTCAAGTGTAAAGCCTGAAAAACTTTCACTTCTTCACTCTATAAAATCTTCTTTGAGTTTTCCTGCTGTAACTACAGACAGCATAAATAAGTACAATGAGCAAAAATGACACCAAAATCGACAAAAGGAGAGCATGGAATAAAAAGTAAGTCCAACTCAGAATGGTACTAAATGCACAACTTTTGCCTGCTTGAAGAATACAGAATCATTTGTCACCTCTGCTATCAGACAAGGGAATGTCGGCCTCATCCTGTCAAAATGAGCAGTAGCAGAAATTTGCCAAATATTCATTGACATTTAGGAACAAAAAGGTTGAGCTGAACATTGATTCACATCAAGGAGCATAAAAATCTCAGTGTGACCCCTCCAAAAAGACTAAGGAGTCAAAAGCCAGACTCATTCCTAGAAAGAAGGATAAAATAAATACTCTAAAAAAATCATTACATAGAAATATAAGATTTCAGGCTTCTTTGGAGAGCACAGCCAGCCCTGTATCCTAGGGTATATTAGTTATATGACTCTGTTTTCCCATATAAATGTTTGTAATGATATTACAAGCGTAATAATTAACATTTATCTCACCATTTCTAAGGCCCAATGAAAACCTTAAGAGGAAACTTAAGCATGACCCTCTTTAGCCACTATATGGGCTGGGAAATTTCTTAGGTCTGCAGACAAGAAAGAACAAAATATATTGCACCCAGTAAAGCATTATCATTTCCTTTCTCAATAAATGGTCTCCTCAGAAGTACTGAAGTGCAGCTCAGAGCACATGGGCATGGGAATGAAGCAAATTTATGAAGTCCCGTGAAGTTGTGCTTCACTAGCAGGACTGATGATTTTGATCTCTCTGCAGTGGGTTGGGTTAAAGGGAGTCCTAAACTTTCCTCTGTACCACTTGTTAAACAGCTGCTGGGTTCTGAGTTCACTTCTCTAAATGATGACAGAGTACCCTTCCTAGACCTCACCAAGACAGTGCTAATCCCACGACATGTGAAATTTGGGTAGGCAGTACCATCAGTCTGTGTCAGGACTTCAGCCAGGCACACTATCTACCTTTTTGCATGAAAAGAGAAGGAGGTCTGGACCAGAGCATCTTGACTGATGAGATGACCTTTCCTACTTTCTTGCTGAGGAAATCAGCCTGGCTTTGAAGAGAAGAGATTTTTTTTTTTTTAAAGTTTAATTTCCTTCCTTATTTCTCAGGCAGAATACACCCCTGTTTCATCCCTTTTATCT
The DNA here is from genome assembly GCF_003031625.1 of Empidonax traillii. Classification (NCBI taxonomy): domain Eukaryota; kingdom Metazoa; phylum Chordata; class Aves; order Passeriformes; family Tyrannidae; genus Empidonax; species Empidonax traillii. The sequence continues at coordinate 900,453 of NW_020955395.1, read as the reverse complement.
CTCTCAGGAGACAGTAAAGGTGTGAAAAATCCTATGTCCAAGTGTTTCAGTGGCTTTTCATTTACTTTAAGATTGTTTTCAAAGCAGATGTTCAGGGTCTAGTCATTTCCCAACCATGAACACTCTGTCTTTGCAGGTGTATATTTGTACTATCCCTCCATGTTCAGTGGGAATGCTTTTCCTAGACCTGACTTGAGGAATATTTGCCCTACTGTGACAGTGGCAAAAATCATTACTTGGTGGTTGGAAAGGACTGCAATGAAGGATGAAGTGGAGAAAACTATGGCACTGCTGAAAACTTCTATGAGCTACTGACTTTTACATAACTATGAGAAGTTACTATCTAATGTACCTTGTAGGCAGATTAATTTACCTCATCCAACAGAAACTATAGACAGAGCCAAATGATTCCTCACAATGCATGTGTTTCTCTCTTCTGCAGTAAGCCTGACTATAAGCTACAAGGAAAAGATGAATCTAGTGCTAAATTCATGTGGTTATGCACCTAGTGAAGACAGAACTCTGACTCACAGTGATTACATTTCAATGAAATATTGAAGAATGCTTAATTGGTTTCAACACCTCAGCAGTGAAAGAATTTGCTCTCTCATGACTAAAATTCATAACCATGTGTCAGAAAATTAGTTGTTTTTTAATGACCACGCTGACAAGTTTTTTGCAGTGCCATAGCAAAGGTGAATGAACAGAAATATTTATGTAACCACTGATGTAATTTCTCAATCCATAGTGCAAGTACATGGTAGCCTGCCACAGGTTTCACCTGGGTCTTTTTTTCTCATGTGCACTCTGGGTTTGTTTGCAGATACTGGCCTCTTTATTCTCTAGAGTGTCCCAGAACTTCCACAGTTATATTTCTGAAGCCACTGTTATGTGGATTTTTTTTTGTTTTAACCTTGCTATGGAATGAATCACTCCATCCTCCCTCCAGCACGAAGACAAATGTGATTGCCGCTCCTGAACATATGGTGAAGCCTAAAAAAAGGGTTTTCTTGTAGGAGTGTATCTGTAAGCATCACTTATCACACAGTCCCCAACGGAGAATTTAAGAGATGATAGCTTCTCTTTTTCTTTCTCAAACTGCTCATGTTCAGCATTTTTCTATCTACTGCTTTCCAACATGAGTATGATTCCTCGAGAGAGGAAAGCCCACTCCTATTACAACTGGCCTTTTACATATTGCTCAGCAAACTTGGTTCACTCTACTTTCAGGGACAAGTTTTATGAGATGCAAAAGAAAATGTACAAAAGTTTTCCTCCTTTCTGTGTTCATAATTTCTTTGTGACACTACACCACATTTTTTGTCTCCAAAGAGAGCAACCTATAATCACATGAAAAGTCGGATTTTCAAAGTTACAAATTTCTATGCTGCTCTTAGTTTGAGAAGATGTTACCATAATATTTTATCCCAAAGCAATCTTCTCTGATTACAAAGTCTGTCTCCCTCAAGAACCTATGAAAACTTTCAGAGTGACACATGTGATGACAGCAAAGGGTCATTTTTTCATGGGAATTCACTACAGTTTCAGACAAATACTTTGAAGATACCAAAATGCTTTGACCAATATTATAAAATATCTAACTAGAATAGTCTTGAATGGAAATGCTTTATATAAGTCAAGTGACAGCTACCGAGTTGAAGAAACACCTGGCTCTATTTTTGACTATAAGGCAATCCTATACAGGTGGAGAGGGGTCCTCCAATGGTTCTGTGCATTAGCTAAAACAAATTTAAAGCTGAGTAGAGAAATGGCTATTGTAGTTCCCCACACAGAAGTTTATTAGGGCATGACAAAAGAAGATCTGGCTAGGAAAACTGACTTACACACAACCCCCTTATCTGAGCAGAAATTGCAAGTTTGATGATGGTTGATTTCAGGAGTATACACTTCTAAAGATGGGAGAAAGAAGATTTTACAATGGATGCAGAATGACTCAGATAAAGAGAAATTGTAATTATATGGGTCAGTATGACCATAAAAGATGATACAGCAAAAATGCAAATGCACCAGCATTTGCATGTTGGTTTAAGTCAGAGTAGAGTCACGAGGGTGTGCACAGTGGTTTTAGGCAGCTTTCTGGTACTGGGACTGTTCACCCAGCCACAGCTGTAACGTTTCCTTCAGTGGTGATCAGCATGTGTTTCTGGCCTGAGCTTACTCTCACTAAGCCTGGCCAAACTTTCGCCAGTGCACTGAGCCTGTGATTACTTCTTAAGAGAAATCTGCTATTGCAGTCTCTCAACTGTAGCCCTGCTGGATTTGCAGTACCTGAGGCCTTGACACAGGCATATCAATAACACCAACAGAAGCAGCAAAGGGGAAGACACTGATGAAAGACTGCAATGACCACTCACAATCCCAGACAGACAGATCTAGACCTAGAGGTCTAGAGGAGAGAAGGATCTAGATTAAATCTCTTTCACAATGACTAACAGTACAGAAGGGAGGCTGAAGAGCAGGGATGTGTGTTTGCAGTGCTCAAAATATGCAATGGTCCAAGGGACTGGCTAGTGAAAAACATCCCTACAGTCAAACAAGAAAGAAGTATACATTTTCATGTTTTTCCATCTCAGTTGGAGCCCAGTGAAAAGTATCATAATACCCTCTTCTCAGTTTACTCAAGTACAAGTCTTCTTTACAAGCTGTATCTTGCTGCAATGAAATCAAAATTGAAGAGATTCCAGGGGAACAGGATAGGAGACACCTAGTGGATCATTGCCTAATAGCTTACCAGGGGAATAAACAAGGATAGAGAGAGACTGATCCTGCCATGTGCTTTCTGCACCTGTGGACATGCTTAAGGTTTGGTAGGGTCTTTCCTATTAGAGTTCTAGACTAGAAGTCTCTGAAATTATCAGTACCTGTTGTTTCCATCAGCCTTACTTTCAGGACTGTTTGAAAGAGTTGGTACTTGGAGACAAGCACTGACTGAAAGCTTGACAGCCTTTTACCATGTCAGTTAAAAAGGCTCTGCTTAATTTTCGAGAAAGATGAGGCCATGTAATACCTATGTTTTATAAAGCCTGAGAAGATCTATATGACTGCTGTGACATGACTGCCACTTAAAGTGATGAGTGTTCACACTCAGAGAAGTTAAGGCAATTGAAACCTTAATGCACACAGTTGTAGCATTGACGTGCACAGAGATGTTTGGTTTTATTGAATGTGCTGACTTTACCAGAAGACTTTGATTGACAGTTTGACTGTTTTTACATTCTTGCCTTTGTAGGAGGCCGGTTTCCAAATGTTAAGAGCATCATGGGTAGTCATGATCATTTAGTCTGACATCCTGGACAGCAGGAACCAGCATAGGCTAAGGAGTTTATCCAGGGATTCTTCCACTGATCCCCATCACAGTGCTTTACCAGACATGAAGTCTTAAATACTTCTCAGAGGGTAAAAAAATTGTTGACTGCACCTCCTTTTACTGGTTTATACCACAAGGTTAAAATGTCAGAGCTCATTTCCCCTTTGATTGTATAGATCCTCACTTCAGCCTGAGAAAGATAAAGAGTGGCTTACACATCTGCATATCAAAAAAAACCAATAAGAAAACAGCAGACTTTGAGGCAGGATGGAGACATAGTCTATTTAAAGCTGTTGTGAATTATTAAAGTTCTGAATTTTGCTTTTGGATGAGTCAGAGGATGGTATGAACTGCTATACTTGCGGAGGAGAGGGCAGGGATTGAAGATTTGGAATATAAAGAATAATATTGTGGATGATGGATGGTCTGCTAATGGTCAAGATGACTGTCTAAATAGTCAATGGCTTTTTATAAAGTGATTGAGGGGCAGGCTTAAGAAAGCCCAGATGGCCACAGATAACCTGCCAAGGCCATGATAAACATGAAATCAAGTATCCAGAGTTTAATTTTGGGAAAATACCTAGGATAACGGGTTGAAATTGAAGGGAATGCAAAGACACCACTGAAAAAGGAAGACCGTGACATTCCATGCATAAAAGGTATTTAAAGCCAGCTCTGGAGCGTCCAGAGATAGGTCGTTTGTTTTGTACTCAGCCACTTCCACTTGAAACATGCCTTTGACTGTGAGGTACTTCTGTGTGTTATTATCAGTATTAAAAGTAACATAGAAAAACACCCAAACATTTAGTAGCTTTTTATGAAGGGTACAGGACCATATGAAGAATGTAAAACCAGTATCTTTTCAGCTTAGTGTGTTAACTACGGTTTCTTCAGTACTACTTGGTTCTAAGGTGTTTCTACCAGTGACCTTTATCCTTTGCTTTTCTCCATTTAAGGTCAACAGCAGCTCCCTGATCTATTAACAATGGCACATGATGTCTATGGAGGATATCCCATTGCTACCAGTGCTTAACAGTTGCATTTTGCTCTCCTCAGGGCCATAAGTCACTCAAGGCTTCAGAATTTGGGAATGGTGGAACATCCCTTGTGCAGACAAACACATAAATGCTTCCAAGCCAACAAAAATCACCACCTCTCTAGGAGTTTCTTCACAAGTCAGGCTATAGTTCTCAGATTGCCATGTGCATGTAACACAAGAGTGGGGAAAACAGACCTCTGAGGGGAGATATCAGAGAAGTAATTTAAGACTGGTTATTGTCACTTTTTAGATTCTGTTCACGGTTGTTCACTTTGCAGAAAGAAACTGTTAGACAGGCAGATATAACTTAATTGTCCACTGTATCTGTGTCTACGGCAGACACTTTATCTGCAGTTGTACTGGGAAGTGAATTCTGAAGCCCAGGACTTATCCCAAAAGCAGCAGCATAATGTACAATAACATCACGAACCAGCTTCCAAAAGGGCTGCCCGTGGGAGTAGTGTATCGGTCACGTCATTTGGAGATATATCTGCTGATTTTAGCCACCAAAAGCATTTATTTCTGGTATCTCTGTAGAATAAATTAATGTATCAAAGAGAGGTGGACTATGTTTAGTCTAGTGGATCATCTAGGAATGGCTCAGCCGCTAAAAGCTCCATCTTTCTGGATGGCCAGATCTCAAAATCAGTAGTAGAGACAGAGCCTTGCCCGCATCCTGGCAAGATGAGGGGCCAGCCCTGTGGTGAGCCCAGCTCACAGGTTCACCTGAGATGTGGTCCCCAGAAAAAGGAGAGTGGCTGTCACCCCACTCCAACTATGCACTGGAGCAGGTGGGAGGAAGGGTAATCCTCCTTGAGCTGCCTCTGCAATCATTGTCTAAACTAGATGCTGTAGCTAGGTGGTATGGAAATCTCTCCTCGGGGAGCCAGGCAGTCTGTTTGTGTAGGCTGACAACTACATTCAAGGTTTTTGTAAACAAAACAGAAGGCATTTGGAATTGCCAAAATGTGAACTCTGTAATGCTACACACTGAAAAGTTCTGCTTTGATGTTTAACAGAGCTTTTCAGGACTCATAAGAGAAATGTCTCCTGTAGTTGTTAGAAGCTGTGGTTTATTTAAAAAAAAAAAAAAAAGGAAGAAAAAAAAGTTAAAATTAAGTGGTTTGATTACATCTTTTCTTTGTAACAAGAGTATTCATTGGTTCAAGAAAAAAAATAACCTTTTCAGATATCAATTTTCAAAAGGAGAACTTAGGAAGCCTTTTTTTCAGTGAAAACTTCTAATACAGTAATGGAATAGAATATTATTTCCAACATATTTTTATACCTCCTATAATTTCACTTTTCATTTTAGGGGAAATGGATCTACAATTTTCTGCATTCTTCTACCTATGAATATTTAAAGTTAACAATGGCCTAATTAAGAAAAGCTTGAATATTTCTTTGAATAGTCAGTCTCTGCAAAGTTTTGGTGCTTATCCAGATCTCACTGAACAGCAGCTAAATTTCCATAGCTTCTGAGGATGAAAAATAGGACTGAAACCCACAGACAAGTCTGTTCTGCTTCCATTCCTGGTCTGCTCTTCAGCAATAGAAAGCACCTCATTTTACCTCTGTGGTGGAGTAGAGAAAGTAGTGGATTTTTAGGGAATTGTGTGTGTTAATCCATCTTTGGAAGCAACATTGAACTGGAATTTGGAAGCAACATTTCTAATATCTGAGTCCTCATGGCAGGTTGTTCTGCCTGTGATCATCTCAACTGTAGTTATCATTATAGATACATGTGTCAGTAATATCCTATGGTGACTGATGAAACTGTGTCCTAAGTACATATTCATCTATCTGTGCTCAGTAAAATAATGGTTATCATAAAAGGTATCTAAAAATAATGGGGTGACAAGAGATTGCGTAAGGATAAACAACCAGTCAAATCATAAAACACAGACTCAAATGATTTATCTAGTAGAAATATTTCAAGAAAAAAGAAATCTATGCACAGAAGAGTCGACAGTCATAGATATCATAGTTACACTAGTTAGCAAAAAGTCTCACAAACCACAAGCTTGATAATTCTGTATAAAAAACAAAAGTGAAGAAATTTCAACCTGTCCATGAATTAAATCAAAAGAGGGAAAAGAGGATCCAGTCCTAACGAGGTCGGTTGTGACTTAACTTTACTCAATTCAGTTTGTGGGAAAATCCAGAGGGGAACTAAATGAAAAGAAATAAGGAACCATTAAGCAAAGTTACATGTAACTCTTATTTGGGAATGGAAAGGAGGACTAAGGATAAAGAAGTCTTTCTCCCTCAAATTGATCCCTCTGCCTTCATGTACCTTTCTATGTGTACACGTCACCCTTTTCAGATTGTATCTTCCATCTTCATTCCTCTGCCTTTAGCTAAATGTTGTGCAGCTTTCTGCCTTTTTGAACTGCCATTAAAACAACATGTAAGAGACAGCACTGCAGATAAACAGCAATGTGTGTCACCTGGTAAGCTGTGCTGTCACTGCCAGCAAAAAGCCAAACATCACACACTCAAAATTAAGCAAAACATCTGAGAATATATAAGAGGGGCTTATTGTTTCACCTAAGTACAAACTGTAGTTGGAGAGTGCAGTTGGGCTGGCACAAGTGTGGTATCTATTGCTACTGTTGGAGAAAGGCTGACAAATGTGATGGCTCCCAGGACAGGAACTTCAGCTGGAGGTTTTCAGCTCCTGCAGCTGCAACTGCGTGAGGCAGACCTGTTCAGTTTATATCTGGCAGATGGACTCCTTACCTGTGCCAAACAATCCCCTCCCTGATGGAGCTTGTGTAAAGTGCAAAAGTGTTTTGCATTAGTTGGATGTCTCTCGAACCACATGTTCAAAGCTCTTACAGGAAATAACACTAGATGCATATTGTAAAACCTTGCTATTTTGACAGTAAAGTTGATTGGATATCTCAAATGAAACATAATTTTTGTGTTAAAATAAGGGTTTCTGCTAGATACATTCTTTCTTGTCTCTTGTAAGAAAAATTAAAATGAAAACTATACCTGTGGAGAGCCACAATGCTCTTCCACTCCCTGGCACCTGTGAGGGGTGCTCTACTTCCAGCCTTTGCTCTGCCACTCCACCCTGTCCTCTGTTCCTTTCCCACTCCCCCACGGATGGCCACCCCTTCTCCTTGTACACCCCAAGCATCCCTTTGTCACTACAGGGGCTGAAAGCAGGGACTATAGTTGGGGGAAAGAGGCACTCTATGGTGACGGTAGACAAAGCGAAGTGAATGTAATGAATTTAGGGAGCTTTGCTTCCGGGAGGAAAGTGACTCCTCAAGGAACATGACGTATGGTGGGGATGGGGCTGTCATTCAAAAGCCGTAACATCCACAAAGAGATTGATGCCAACATTTCCATATTTCCAAATGAAATACTTCTAAAGGCTTTTATGGTTCTATTTATGGTTTTGTGGTTTGGGTTTTTTTTTTTTTTTATAAGCAAACAAAATAACTGTTATGGAGAATTTTCAGCCTGATTCTTGACAGAAACAGATGTTGCAATATTGGAATTTCCCAAGGGACAGATATTCCAGTGTTTGTTACATTTTAAACAGGGCTAGAAAATAAAACTGAATTGATATATGGTTTGTGTCTTCATAGCTGTCGCAGAGGCAGGTGTTGGAGAGTGTGCTAGACAGATGTTGCATGCTACTGCATAGATTGTAAGACCAATTAACATTGATCTGTTTTTTTTTTTTTTTTTTTTAATCAGTTTTTAAAACTGCACCTTGTTTGATGTAAGGAACTGTCAATTATATCGTGGTTCTGTCACTTTCTGTTTGGGAACTACTAAATGTGACCTGATTTGGAAAATGGCAGAAGCCAGAAAAACACTTGCAGATCACGTCCTCAGGGACCTTATGTAGGAAGAAGGACTCTTCTTCTATATTTTTTCATGGATACCCTTTGCTACCTTAAAACTATGGAACATTTCTGTACTGAAATAATGTAAAGAGGTTAGAAAACAGGTTTTAATCTAGTGTAGACATATACACTTCCACTAACTGATGGACATGAAGCTCAGCAATCATGTTAACCCAGCCTTAACTCAGCAGGTAAGGGAATCAGCAAACTGTCAGGATGTGTGCCTGCATGATCAGCATGGAGGACATGGAAAATTGTCAGCAACATGTAGCTATAAGGTCACAGATCAGCCACCTTGAGCTAGAGAGTGATCCTGAACAAGCTCATAGTAAATGCAGGTACACAAAGAGCCTGGCCTTGTTATTGTGACTAGCCATATTGAGAGGGTGCCAAGAAAGAAGAAAATTAACTACAGCACAATCCCACATACCCACAGTGAAAGGAGTAAGACAGTAAAAAGTCTAAGACTTTGCTTAATACTTTCTTTGGTAATTGAACAACATCTAGTGACTAAATGAATAGCTATGAAACAGCAAGTAATGGAGAAGTGTCATCACTACATGGTGATATGTACTTGGACAAGAAGTTGTAGGACTTCCCTGGAACTTGGCACCGCTGGAGAAAGGACATATTGCAATTCCATGTTGCAGCAACATAAACCTTACCCCTACATGTGCTAATCAGGACAAGGAGGAGCTTTCCTTGCCTGTTTCCCTGTGCTACTCCTTGACTTCTTTGGGTTTTTCAAGAAAAACCAGGGATTTTTGGTTACAGTTTCTTGTATTGTCTAGCTCAACATTTCAGGGAGCACCTACATCTTTGCCTACAGTACATCTTCCAACAGGAGCAAGATTTATATTCTGACAAGCTAAGCCTGCTAAGGAAATAGGAATAGTTATTTCGACTTTTTTTTTTTGAGATACAAAGGCCAAATTCAAACAGCCTAATACTTGCAAGATAAAATAGTTATTTTAAAGGTGTTAATATGGAGGTTAAAATCAGTGGTTTTTTGTTTTGTTTTGTTTTGTACTGTTTTAGTTTGTTTGTGTGTGTGTTGTTTTTTTTTTTTTTTTTTTTTTTTTTTTTTTTTTTTTTTTTTTTTTTTTGTCTTTTTTGTTTTTTTTGTCAGAGGAGAGCTTTATCATTATTATTATTTTCTACTCTAAAGTTTGCAGGAAGTTTTACATCAGTGTGCTAATCTGAGGAGTATGCCACCTCTGCCCTCCAAAACACTATTCTTTTTACTTTGCTGGGATAACCAGCATATTCATGAAACCAATGAAGCCAGTTATTAACACCTGTGTTACCACACAATGAAATACAAGGAAAATTCTAGGAGAAAACCAGAAAGGATTTACTCTGAAAAATACTCCATCTCTGGCATAACTACCTAATTAAACCACAGCCGATATAATTATCTACTATGAGATTGCCCGAATGGAGAAAAAAGAGGGAAGGTGAAACAAAAAACAGTATTATGTTTTGGTGAGAAAAAAAACAAACCCTCTCAAAAAACAAAGAGTTAAAACATCATATGCTTCCATTAGGCAGCATTTGTATAGCACAAGGTCTTGCCATCTCTTCACCTACCAACAACCTGGTGTTGTATACAAAGGTGTAATAGTACGCCCTGAAAAGGGACTGTTGCAGTCCCTCAGACCTTTGTTAATACTCTTCACAGCTGTGAATCCTGCTCCCAGTGTTTATTCCATCTTTCCAAACAGTTCTTCATCTCATAGAAGTTTTTAGTGTCCCCAGAGAAAGAAAAAAGAATTTAAACTGTATACCTTTGTGTCCTCAATGTGGCTCATCTCCCTAAGCAAATCATACAAGAACCAGACGTACTTCCGCATCGTTTTTTTCTAACAAAGGGATTGCAACATTGCTAGTGCCGCTGAGAGAACAGGAGGTTTATCTGACACCACCCAGAGAAGATGGTGCTGTCACTGCCCTCTGTTCAGTCAGCAGCCTCTGAAAGCAGCCAGCCAGGGCTCTACAAGTTCCTGAGCTGGACGAGGTGACTCCTTCCCTGTGGCAATTCCTTCTTCTGCCTGCTCAGGTGCTATCACCTCATTGAAACAGCAACCAGAGGAGACTGCAAGGATCAATGGGTGGAGGAGAGAAGCAGGGGTCCTCTTGGCACTCTTGCCTGCTCAGCTTACGAGAACATTCGGCCTCCCCTCCTCCCATTGTCCAACCTTGGCAGCACTGACAAATTCCTTCCCATGGCACTCCCAGGCCATGAAATTCCACATGCAGCAGAAGAGTGGGCATCAGGCTTGTGACACATCCTTGCCCCAGAGTAACCAAGCTGAAAATCTCTTTCTGCATACTCAAATTAGCAAGATCCAAGTTCACTTGGACTCTGCTGTACAACGTACATGGAGGTTCCGTGATTGCTGCTGTGAATCTTTCTCATTCTACACCAGCCTTCTGGAAAAGAGGCACAGGCATCCCCCACCCTCCCAGCACCAGCAGAAGGACTGATTCATCAAGCCTGACTCTCTGAGGCAATCTGCCAGACGACAGAGCTGCTGGTGGGGTGTCTTGATGCTGTCAGCTGCCCATATGTCTGTTGGGCAGCTATTGCCTGTGCAATCCCCACTCTGAGAAAAATTCAGAGCACGGTTTAGGATATCTACATCAGGGCCAATTCCACAATCTAAGCTGATTAAATAAATGGATAATTAAAAAAAAAAAAAAAAGCATTGGGTTAAGCAAATACCTCTTTTATTTGTTTTCTTGTCAAAATGAAGTAAATTATGAGGTAATAAATATACTACAAGCTTAGACAAATTCAAAGCGATGCGAGGGGAAGGGGAGGGAGGACAGATGGGCAAATTCTGCACAAATTCATACCTAGTGCTGGCTGTCTCAAACTCTTCATCTCTGCAAATAAACTAATCTGTAAATCAGGAGCAGCTGAACAAAACAGGGTTATGGCATAGCCTTACCTTGCTGTCTCCAGGGTTTTTTAAGCCATCCTAAAGCATGGCTGTAGCATGGCTGAATGAACTCTTTCACATCCAAGGATACCACACTAATTATCTTTCTTGTTCAGCACTAGTGCATCCACCTCCATCACATGGGTGATTTTGTTTCCACTCCTCCAAAGTGCCCTCTACCAAATGCTGAAGCTTGTTTTCTTTCTGGGTGTAGTCCCTTTGTTGGGTTCTTGTCAAATGTTCTGGGACCTAATACGATCATACTTTGAGATATCAGCAGGGCTGTGGCAATGAGGCAGATCAGCCTGCTGGCTGGACTGCTTTTCCCTGCTATGAAAATCAGAACTTTTAATTTTAAACTTATACAATTCTCAATGTCATTATAGTTTCAAGGTTTCTTTAGATTAAAGTACTACCTTGCTACTCTCAGCTAGTACTAGATTACCATTTTGCTTGGCCTTATTACAGATTATTATGGATTACTAAGTACGTGTCTCTACTGTGTTCATACTAGACTGTAAAACAAGACGTATTTGGGGGAAAAGGGTAGTATAACAATGAAATACCCCAAAATATGTTTTCAAAGAAATCTATTACCTCCCATCTTCCTTCTTTGTGACTGAAAATTTGAGTTACATTTCTCCTGGGCCCTTTAAGAACAAATAGAGGATAAATGACTTCCTTGTAGTACAAACCTTCATTGAAAACCTACAAGTAAAACACTCAAAAAATTACACAGAGCATGAACCTGATTTCTGCCTCAAGTTTTAAATTCCTCAGCTTGTCTGAATCCCCTTCTTTTATCGTTCCCTAACCAAAGTGTTAACACAAATACTACTCCCCATCAACATCCCAATTAAAGCCCAAAAATAGGTTTAAATGAGAAACAAGCGTTGCATTCACCTTTTGCTGTGTGACCTGAAAAGAGACTTTTGCTCACTCCAAATGTATATATTTTGCTCAGAAAATCTGCCTTTTATAGACAAATTAAAAAAATGACCAGACTTCTAAGGGCTAAAGATAATGAGGGCTTTACAATATAATTAATTTAGTCCAGCATAGTCTTCTTCTTTTTTTAAAATTATTTTTCCAGTGGTGTGTCTCTTCTGGTTCTATGTTTTTAAGTAATTTCTTTAAGAAAGCAAGCTGTATCATTGTATTATGTGTTAGGGTTAAGCAGATCAATCATTGTATAAAAAAAGCACATTTTCTTCTGAAAACACCCTAAGCATACAAGCAAAAAACCTGGTATGAAAGAGAAAGGGTATAATAGGAAATTCAAAGCAAGCAATCAGATAAATGAGCCTGCAGTTACACCAGTGAAATAAGGCACTAAGTTCAGTCTGTTTTTCTAATTTTGACTTATTTTTACTCTGCCATCCTCCTTGTCCCGTCTCATGTATTTGATAGATAAAATATTCCAACATAACCGAACAATTTTTTGCACAACCCTGAGAATAATGTTCACGGGCAGAACTCACTGATCAGCACTGGAAAGAGAAGGAATAACAGGAACCTGCTGTAGGAGAAGCAGGTGCCATTCTCCAAGACCCTCCTACCAAGAATCTAGAACATCAGCTTTAAAAGGGGCAAAAAGGCTTTCCCATGACTTCAGATGGGAGCTGTATGGGGTATGGCATCAGAAAGCTGGGGAGGCAGGAGCTGTCAAGGCACCCTCTTTCACCTACCCACAGCCTGGAACCTGCGCGTGAGCATGTGGGAACTAAGTTAAGCAGAATGATCTCAAACTGGCAAGGCAAATTCTAGCAATGCAGTGTTTTAGAACACAATATGGTTTTTAAGCTTTTTGATTTATAAGTCTATTACAAAACACCTGTGGATAAAAATAAATCATCCTTTACTTCAAGCAGTTAGCTTTCAGACATTACTTTTACTATTGGATCATAACACTTGAAGGAGATTTCATAGTAGTCTGAATTACTGGTGTCCCCGTTGAAAGGAAGGGTGGAGTGAGGGGAGGCAGGAAGTTCTTGGGTACAGATTTTGAAAGACTAGGAGGAGTTCTTATACTCTGTGGTCATGGATACTTTTCCATTCCTCCTAAAAGATGTCAGCAGATGTGACCCAAAACAAGGAAGAGATCAGAGTGGATCTCTGACACCACCTGGAACTCAGTGGATCAACACTAGAGAGATAAGGAGTATTGGAAACCTGCTATAGGCACCACATGAAGTGAAAACTCGGAGATCAAATGGAGCATCATGGGTGGTTAAATGTGCATTACATATACAAATGCTGAATATGTAAAAGCTTTGAATATGTTTAAACTTTTCATTTAAAAATCAGATTGTTGAGTCACCTGAAGCTTAATCAAAATCTTATTTCAATAGTTCATATTGGCATCAGACTATAACTTTTTATTTCAATGATGGGTGGGGACAGATATTGGCAATTAGGTTCAGAGCATCTGAGAGAGGGAATGTGGGAGATGTTGTGGGCAACCATTAGCTCATCCTCCCCCCAAGTGAAAATGCTGAACCTTTAATGAACTGAATTAATGATTGGTAGCAGAGATAAAACAGAAATACTACTGTCTTATGCTGAATCTCAGAATCACAGAATATTCGGAGTTGGAAGGCACCCACACACGTCATCAAAGTCCAGTTCCTTGCCCTGCACAAGATAGTCCTAACAATCAGACCACATGCCTAATAGTATTGTCTAAATCGATTCTGGTTTGCTTTTCAGTCTATGAAATACCCCTGGCTGTCGTAGTGTTACTTCCCAGCAGCACAACAAGGGCTGAGATGAGAATCAGGCTCTTTGCCTTTGTATTCAGCTCCTGAGGCTGAGCTCGGGGGTGGAACTGCAGCATACAAACTCTCTACATACCTCAATAAGTGTTATTTGACAGCAGCTAAACTTTGAAGGAAATGAGAATGTCTCCCAGCTGGCAGAAGGTGCTGTTCTTCCCTTCTCTGCTCTGCCAGGGCACTGCAGCATGGCTGGCAGTAACACAAGCACCATCTCACAAGCCCTCACATACATCTCACATTCTCATGTAAAGGGACGTATCTCCTGTAGGATTAAATGGTCATTTAGTATTTTGCCTTTCTGTGTCAGCGATTAAGCAAGAAAATAATGGTCTGGGTAGCATCTGCATGGTCTGCCTCTGCTCCTCATGATCTGGACTTGCTCTCTACAAGCAGTAAGTGGATGATAGCTGGCCACAACAATCTAGGATGACTATAGGGACATTACTCAGACGCACATCTACTTTTCTTGCATATATGATTTTAAAAACTATTTGTTTCATATTTTATATTTCTATTTTCCACTTCATTATCTGGTAATACATATAATTTTTCTCATTTTCACTACATTTTCTTTCTTATTCTTTAAAGATTTCTCATATTGCAAGGGCAGAGGGAGGAAAAAACAAGCACAAGCAAACAAACAAGCAATAAACAACCCTAAAAAAAACCCCTGTCCTTGTATTTCTTCTGTAAAAAGAAACAAAATAAAAATAAAAAGCTAGATGTAAAATTTTTCAGCAGACAGAAAATCCTTTACTGTCCCAGAACGCATGCTTCTGTGAAGCAACTTCCTCATTATGTCTAATGATTTTCAGCAAGTTCGCACTTGCTGAGAGTCCTCTAGACGTCAATTCACACTACCGCTGCAAACCACTCTCAATGACCTGAGGTACCAAGTGTCCACATCAAACTTTCCTCTTCTCTGCTTACATAAATTTTACTTCTCTTTGGGGCTGTGACTTCGCGTTTTATTTTTATACAGTGACGCTCTCTACCCATTAAATACAAAAGATTAATACATGATAATTAATGTCTTCATGTGATGCCTTTCCTCCCAATGACTGTTTTTAGTGTTTAACTCTACAGATGCTTTGACCAAAGCAAAGTTTCTATCCTGCATACAATGCAACTGAAATAGCTCAACTCACATGTTGAGGCTGAGGAGAGGTTTTTGTACCAGCTATGAGCCATGGAGGAAGGTCATTGCCTAGTGGTTAGAGACAGAGGTGGAAGGGAAAAAACTGGATAGAAGAGTGGCAGGCATTTATCTGCAAGTCTTCATTTTTCCAAATCATGAGTAAGGGCAGAAGTTGGAGTCCTTTGGAATAAATGTCTTTTCTAAAGTTACCTGTACTATGTATTTCTAACTTTGCTCAGAGAGGAAATAACATAAACACACTTTTCTACAGCAGCAAGCTGTTGAGACAATTTTCCCTGACAGCAATAGGGCAGGACTTCCTCTGTTTTCAGTCTTTAGCTGGAAGATCACACAGTAGGCTTTCCTAGCAAGATGCACTAGACAGTGGCATCCTCTCTGATGCATGACCTGATGCTCAGTGTGTCACTGCTGTTTGAGAGAATATCTTTACACAACATAGATATTACTGAAATTTGCAGCATCTTAGTCATAAAGCACTTTATTATTGACATGCAGTTGACTAGATGAGTGCATGAGTATATTTATACCACCATGCTGTGGGAAATTCAAACTCAGTTAATTACTTCCTACCTAGGTTAAAGTACCAGTAAGTGCAAATGCCGAAGTTATTTTTTCCTCATGGAATGGAGCTGCACAATCACCTGATTGCTAAACTGCAGCCAATATTTAACTGAGAAGTGACAGGATAGCAGGGATCTCTGTTTAGCCAGTCTGTAAAGCATTTGCAGTAAAAGGAGCTGTGTAAATGTAAATCA
Organism: Empidonax traillii; assembly: GCF_003031625.1. Taxonomy (NCBI): domain Eukaryota; kingdom Metazoa; phylum Chordata; class Aves; order Passeriformes; family Tyrannidae; genus Empidonax; species Empidonax traillii. The sequence continues at coordinate 884,581 of NW_020955395.1, read as the reverse complement.
TTATTATATTGTTTAAGTAATCAAATCCATGGCACCATTGTTTAAATAAACTGGAGATGTGGAGCCATTTATTCATATTTTAATGCTTAGACTGCCTGCTACATAAAATATATATGGAAAAAATAAGCTTTCAGAAACATATAAAATACTGTTTTTTTCCTAGTGCTAAATTTATAAGCTAGGGAGACTATAGTGCTATAGTAATTCTTAATTTGTACAGCTGTTTTTATCACTCTTAGTACAAAATACCACAAAATAAACCAGACCTAAATCTCTCATAAATCTAATGAGAATGTCACACTTCAAATGCACATTTTTAAATGGCTGCATCATTGCTTTAATTCAAACACAGCCAGAAGGCTCAGTATGACCTGGGAAGTTTTACAGAACACTTGCAGATTTACTCACTTTTGAAGAAGTAGTGAATGTATGTATTTCATCAATGCCCACCAGCCAAAGCTGAGATTTGGTCCCAAATCATATAGGGCACTCTATACATAAAAACCCCACAGTCTCTCTCCCCAGATGCCTTAGATGAATTCAAGTGTTGCAGTTATGTAATGTTCCATCTTAATCATTCATGACTATCCCTGTTGCTGCAGACCACACAAAGACTTCAAAGCAAGTCTCCCTGTTCAGTTATGTGGGCCCTGGTTCCATTATATTTTCTAGTGTGTTTATCCCTCTGAAGCAAAGCAAAGCAATGCTGTAACTCAGGTTAGAGGTGGGAAGCTGAGGCCCAAAGATATTGTCTTCTAAATTTTTATGTTTCAATTCTACCCCTTATTCAATATGAATTGAAACATACCAGTGCCTAAGTAGCACTGATCATAAGTCTGATGCTCTTACACATCTAAAACACTTTTTAGAGTCTAGATGGAGAGGAGCAGGTAAGATTTCTATGATAGACCAGGTTTCCTAAGACTAAGGGCAGACACTGCCCTGAAGACCTTGGTCTTCTTCCCTCCCATTCCCTGTTGAACATTGGTTGCTTTTTCTGCGTATTTTCCCTTCAAATAAGAAATGGTTTTCAGTTTTCAGTTTGTGACAAACTTCTGGTCTTGGCTAAAAGTGATGGGTACAGTATACCTTTTTTTGTCAGTGGTGTGTGTTTAGGGGTGGTTGATATTACAGAAAACATGGAAGAATGGAAAGACTGCTGCATCAAAACCCACATATCTGTATAAGAATACTTAAATTAACTTGGCTCTGGCCTTTGCAAAGTGTACTGTACTTTTCCAGAAGAACAGTTACAAATATCTTTTCTTCAGTGATTAACTCACAGTGCCCAATGAAGTGCTCACCTGAGTGGCACTCAGGATTATGGAATCACAGAACAGTTGAGGTTATAAAGAGCTGCTGGAGGTCATCTCATTCAACTCCCTTGCTTAAATCGATTCATCTAGGCCCAGTTGCCCAGGACCATGTTCAGATGGCTTTTAAGGATGGAGACTCTCTACCAGTTCTATGACACAGCTGTAGCAGTGGTCAGTTACCCTCATAGTAAAAAAATATTTCCTAATGGTCAGATATGCACTTTCAGATGGTGCCCCTAGCACTGGGCAATGCTAAAAAAGCCTGACTTTGTCTCCTCACTCCCCTCCTTCAGATATTTGTACACATTGATGAGTTCCCCCCGACCTTTCTCTTCGTCAGGCTGATGAGTCACAGGTTTCCGCCTTTCCTTCAATGTGAGGTGCTCCAGGTCCTTAAACATTTTGGTGGCTCTTTGGTGGAGTCTCTACAGTATGCTCATGTCTCCCTTGTACTAGGCTGCCCAGAACTGGACACAGTACTTCAGGTGTGGTCTCACTGGTGCTGGGCAGAGCAAAAGAACCTCCTTTCTCAAACTTTTGGCAACATTCCTCCAAATGAAGACCAGGATATCATTAGCCTTCTCTATGGCAAGGACCCATTTCTGCCTCATGTTCAACCTTATGTCCAGCAGGACCCCCAGGTTCTTTTCTGCAAAGCTGCTTTCTAGCCAGATGGGCCCTGCATATCCAGTGCATAGGGTTATTCCTCTTCAGTGTCAGGACTTGGTATTTTCCTTTTACTGAATATCATGGTGGTGTTCTCAGCCCATTTCTCTTACCTGTCAAGGTCCCTCTGGATGGCAGCGTGACACTGGTCTATCAGCCACTTCTCACTGTTTTGTGTCACCAGCAAAATTGCAGAGGGTACATTCTGTGACATTGTACAGGTTATTATTGAAGATATTAAATAGAATTGGATGTTAAATAGGTTGTGGATCATTATAGACTCTTGGGGAATACTGCTAGTTACTGAGCCACTGTCCCCTTTGCACCATCTGCAGCTCCTGCCAGTGGAAGACCACAGCTGGGATGGAAAGGGGAGTCGCACTGGTGTCTTGGGTAATGATCAGCAGAGATGGGGCTCACATCAGTGGGTAGGGGAGAACTTCTGCTTTCACTCTTTCACTATGAGCACATTGTTCATGAAAAATTCTTAGCAGGGAATGCGGTAAATGTCTTTCTTTTGTGCATGTGTTTCTTACTAGCCGGATTCCTTCAAGCAGAGCAGACTGTGTCTCAGTCCTGGTATACCGACTATCTTAGCATATATTAAGTGCTCATAATTTTAGCAGCTAAGCAGTGTCACGTCCCATTTAGCACATACACAGCATTTTATAGAGCAGAGCACTGTAGAAATCCTTTTCCCTTAGGTTTTTCTACACACTCATTGCAGTGATATGCATCGGACCACTTAAAGCAAAACAGATTTAGTTAATTAACTCTAAGGGACTGAGTGGTTCCCTGACTGGAAGTCGTAAGAACTGGTTTTGATATTATGAGTACCATTGATTAACTCTCAGATGCTGGACAATCACTTCATCTTTCTATGCTTCATTTTTCCCTGGTGCAAAATGTAGAGAAATAAAATTTGTTTTCTTTGG
>NW_020955395.1:878860-881280 GCF_003031625.1 Empidonax traillii | reverse complement strand
CAGATTTAGTTAATTAACTCTAAGGGACTGAGTGGTTCCCTGACTGGAAGTCGTAAGAACTGGTTTTGATATTATGAGTACCATTGATTAACTCTCAGATGCTGGACAATCACTTCATCTTTCTATGCTTCATTTTTCCCTGGTGCAAAATGTAGAGAAATAAAATTTGTTTTCTTTGGTGAAGTGCTTTTGAGAGCTGTGAATGAAAAGAGTTATGCATCATCAATGAATCATCAAAAAGGCCTGATGGGAGACTTACAGAAATAGCACTGTCCTCACTGCTTCTGAAAAACTGAGCCACAACCAAGCAAAGCAATAAAGGGCCAAATCCTCACTGAGAGGCAGCATTGGAGACAGAATAAAAATTTGGAGTTTCCTGACACCTTTATAGCCACTTGTTCCTCCAGACCAGGCTGGCAAGACAACATCTTTCTATCATTTCTGTCCATGAGACCCAGTTCTCACCCATCCAACTACTAGACAGCACATCTTCCCTTCCGCATTGCTTGTTTTTTTTACCTGGCCATCCTCCTTCTCAGAAAATTGACACATGCAACCACTTCTAACACCTGACAACTCCCGCAAGCTTCTCTTTCTGGTTGCAGGGATATTCCTGTACATTGGGCCAGATTCATTATACAACAAACATATGACTATACACATCCTTCAGATATATACTTTTAAGCCTTACAGATCTTAAATACCGGTGAATTCTTGCCAGACCATTGCCTTGGGGAAAAAAATGGAACTAGCATGTTTTCTTTCATTCTGATTCTCTATCATTATCTAGTTTTATCTTATCCTTTCATTCTACTTAACTCCACATAGTTGCAAGTCCCAAAGCTAACACACAGGTTTCACTGTTCTACTTTGCTCCGTAGCCAGAGCAAAGCAAATAACGTCCACTTGCTAATAAATTTGATTATTTCAGCATATTATTATAACTGAGGAATGGAAGTGGACAGAACTGAATTTCCTCAAATTATTTCAGTATTTGAATAAATGTCCTTTAAAAAAATTGTTCTTTGGGTTTGATGGTCAATATTCCTAATTTTGACAATGAATGAGTGAGTATGGGGTAGCTAAATAGATTGCCTTATTCTTTCTGTTCCACAAGTGATTCAGATAAAAGTACTGCACAGATGTTTGCCTATGTCAACTAAACATTCAGTTATAAAGAAACTTTAAAATTAGATTTCATTGCAAGAGAAGGGTGAGGGAAAAATTACACATGAACATTTTCTACCTCTTATTTTGAGGGAGTAAAATTATATTTCCTCACGGTAAAGAAAATTATGTTATGGTAATGAAGAAAATAACAAGGCCTCTTGTGGGATCTGGAGGCTGGGTACCATGACTTGATGTGTGCTTCAGCTCTCCCCCATAGGCAGCAGGAGAAGGACAGAGTAGCAAGCAAGGTAATAACAGCAAGTTTACAGAGGAAGTCAATGGCTTTGACTGTGTTTTGGCCACAGTTTATACTCAAATTAGAGTCAAACCCTAAAACTCATTATTCTTCCACCAAATCCAATTTTTCTTCACTGCTTCAGGATGCTTGGTGTGTTTGGTTCTACTTTTCCATGAGATTCTGACTTCTGCTGGTACCTCACATACAGCCAAAGAGAGACTTCAGTTCAATGCATCTGATAGTGTTTCCTTTGCAATTAAAAGGAAGGAAAGAGTGGTTTCTAGGGATTCATCACTAGCACGAAGATACTATGTCAATCATTCTCACAATATAGAACAGTAATGCTGTTTTCCTGTACTGTTTCTACACGTTTTTAATCCCTAAAATTTATCGTTGCTTCACAGCAAGAGTGATTCTTGCTTTACATCATTAAAAGTCAGAGGAGCTGTAGAACTGGAGGAACATAAGGAACATTTAGGGCTTGCTTCTGAAATTATATCGATCTCTTCTTGCATTTAATATTTTATTAAACATTAATACAAAGTTGTCTGCCATTACAGTTGTGTAAAACAGTCCTTAGTGAAGTAAAAAATGAGGTCTTTTTATAACAGGTGAAAAACCTCTTGTTAACAACCCCAGATCTTAAATCACAGAGTAATTAGAGCCTGTGTTATGGGTAGACAGCATAAACTTCCTCCCACATCGCTTCCTTTCTCAGTAGTGTGTTTCAATCCCACCTACAGAAGGTGGAAAGGGAAATTTCTGACTTCTAGGCTTCAAGTTTTCCTTTCTTTGTTATGCCTAGTAAGGAGTCTCCTAACTGCAGTACTATTTTTTCCTTAATTGGAAATTTTACTGAAAACAGCTGTTGTTAGAGAATGAATACTACAGAAATTTGTAAGGTATGACTTCAGTAGAAAAACAATGAACAGACCAACAGGTAAACTGACAGACAGAATTTAAATTTATCGGACACCACTAATGCTACTGGTGGCAACGCTATGTCATTTCA
>NW_020955395.1:820017-878727 GCF_003031625.1 Empidonax traillii | reverse complement strand
TTTTCCTTAATTGGAAATTTTACTGAAAACAGCTGTTGTTAGAGAATGAATACTACAGAAATTTGTAAGGTATGACTTCAGTAGAAAAACAATGAACAGACCAACAGGTAAACTGACAGACAGAATTTAAATTTATCGGACACCACTAATGCTACTGGTGGCAACGCTATGTCATTTCAAAGTCAAATCAGTGACCTTGGAGTAAAAGAGTACATATGCCAATTTCTGCCCCCCTTGCCATCATCAGAGGACCAAACAACTGCATTTACCTGTAGATCAGGACTTCATCATCCGAACAGTTATACTGCAGCTGATACATTTTTACCCGAGGGGCCGACTTGCTCACTGTCCACTTGACCAAAGCTGAGGTAGTGGTCACATCTGACACCAGGACTGCCCTTTCTGGTGGGCCTTTTGTTTCCCCACGATTCGACTTGGTGGAGCTGGTGATGTCCGAGAGCCTGGATTTTGGGGGAGCTGATCGGCCTGTGCCATTGCTGAGGTGAGGAAGCTGAACAATCGAGAGTTCGATTGTTGCAGTCGACTCTCCGGCAGCATTGGCTGCTATGCATGTAAAAGTTCCATAATCCTTGGAGGTGGTGATGAGTATATCTAAGGTGCCATTGTCATAGACAGCTGTCCTCGAAGAGTTTCCAATCAGACGGTCATCGGGGGCTACCCAGTGAATGATGGGAGTGGGATCCCCAATGGCTTTGCATTTCAACGTGGCAGTTTGCCCTTCTAAAACCAGCAACTTGTGAGTATGCTGTGTAATAAGAGGAGGCTCACAAACGAATTCTTCTTCCCGCACGTACCAGAAGTACCTTCCTTTTAGACCTGGAGGAGAAGCACAAGTTTCCATATCGTCGTCTCTGTCAAGTCGCCTTAACCACAGTAGCTCACAGTTGCAATGCAGTGGATTTCCCCCAAAGCTGAGAGACAAGGGTGGAGAAAATGGGGTAACGGCTAATGGAATTACTTGAGATCTGGCAAATATAGGGTCAGGGGGGAGCTTCTGCAGTCTGTTGGACGTTAGATCCAATCGGGCCAGTTTCTGAAGATCTGCAAACGTCCCCTCTGTTATATAATCTATCAGGTTGTGATCTAAACTGAGCTGGTGCAAGTTTATCATATTTCTTATAGATTCCCAGGGAATGCTTCGGAGGTTATTGTAGGAAAGGTCTAAGTCTTCCAGTGTCAGCAAAAAATCCTCAAAGGCTTCATCAGAAATGCTGCTTAGCTGGTTGTTGTTTAAAATCAAATGCTGAAGGTTAATTAAGCCTCTCAAAGTATCCTCTCCAATGTCAGGCAGCCTGTTGCTGTCCAGATGTAAAGAGCGAAGGCTCTCCAAGTCAGTGAAAGAGTAGGGCTGTATGTAACTGATGGTGTTTCTGGACAAAGTAAGGTCAACAAGTCCAGACATATTGGCAAAATCTTGTCGGCTGATATTAATAATAAAGTTGCCCCCAAGACGGAGTTCAACAGTCCTTCGATCTATGTCCAGTGGCACAAAAAGGAGACCCTTGGAGGGACACAAAGTCCCCAGTGACTCAGACAGGTTCTGACAGACACAATATTTGGGACAAGCATTGACCGTGACAGCCATTCCAAACACCAGGATACTGCAGAGCAATTTTTCCATTGTAAATCACGCAACAGTACCTGAAAGAAATGAAAGAAGTTACAAGGAATATCAGCAATTATGATATATAAGTTTCCTTATATGTTTTTCCTAACATCTACCTCCAGAAAAATTTTGCAGGGCCTCCTCTCAGGGGTCACACCTAGAGGCTTCAGCACTCCAGGATGGGAAGGATAAATTTCTCCAAAATATTTCTTTCTAAAGAAAAAAAAAAAAGAAAAAAAAAAGAAAAAGAAAAAAAAAAAAGAGGTGTGTTTGGTTCCAATCTGAACAGGATAGGAATTGCTAGTACTTATGCCTGGTAACAGGGTCTTGTGACTGCCTATTTTCTAGTTACAGCATTATAATTTTTATTGAGTAGCTGGTAGTGGACAAATCCTATCATCAGATTGCATGACTTACTGAAAATCCTGGAAGATTTCATTTGGAGTAGTGTCTGCTTCTTTGAGGGTAGAAGCTAGAAATAATATGTATAGTAATTACTTACTGCTGCAAAATAATATGGAATTAGGGTTGAAGCAGCTGATTTTATGGATAAAAATAACTGTATATTTCCCCTTCAGTAATGTGGTTAATAATGACAATTTAATTATCTGGCCAGTTCTGGGGCAAGTCACTTGCCCATCCATAATAAAATTAATGATAGACAGTACAGGAAGAAGAAATTACTTGCATCATTGTCACCTGGAATCACCCTGTGCTCAACCAACCTGCAAAAGGATGACAGCATGCAGTTCCAAAGAGAATAGATCCAGGGGAAACTTGAGCTGCATTAGTATCCTGGCAGGATTTTTGACTACCTCATGTTCTCAGACTGCAATCCCTTCTGTTGCAGTGACACTAAAGCTCTTGCCTGCCTCCATGGCTCTTCCTTGCATCCTGCCCATTCCTCTTTGCACCACTGTCTCCCTCTTTTTTCAGCTCTCACATGCTTTCCCAGCTTGAATTGTAAGGTATCTGAAGAATAAACTAAATGTATTAACAGGCTGGATCACAGGGGCCAGTTGTGGCTTGGAGAAGTCGCAGACCTGCTTCCTGTTTGGGAATATCTACTTACACAGGTCTGCTGACATTCTTCCACATGTGCAGGACATAGGTAAACTAGCATTCTTTCTGTCTCTCCCTTTCACAGACCATGCTATCAAGCAGGCCTGAGGAATGGGTAGATCATTCATTTCTTATCCTCATTCTCCTTCTGAGTAAAGCAGCAGGGAGACAGAGGGCTATACTTCTGTAAGGGATCCCCCAGGCTTTTTTGCTAAGATGGTATGCTCTAGTCTCCGAGGCCCCCACCTGTGGCAGTAGATACAGGCATAATTCAGCTTGTAGTATTCAACATAGCCATTTTGCCTCTCTTTAACCTATATCCGCCACATAAACTTTCATTACTATCCTTGGTCTTTGGTATATGCCATAACCCTTCTCAATCATGCAGTGTTCATAGGTTTAGTTTTTTTGCACTTGTGTTTCAAGAGATGTCATGATAAAATAAGAGATAAGACACCCTTGTGTTAATTGATTGCTCCTGTAATGCCTAGTAAATGTATGCCAGTCACCAGTCCCTAAGCTGGTCCTATAACTGCTGTACACACGATGGCATAACTTCAATAATTAGTACTACGAATCCACTCAAACTCATCTGTCACAAGAAACACACTTCACAAAAAAGTTGCATCACAATTATTTACACTCCATGACACACCTGAAATGACAGTTATGCAGACTTTTTATAATAATTAAAATAAATTATAGAAGTTATTAAACTCTCAGTAACACACACCAAATACAAAACAAAATCTATCACTCAAGTAATTTTTAAAAAACTCTTTAAACAGGTCTTGCTCTACTGTCTTGTGAAAGGAGTGAAAACTGGGGCCCAGTGTTTGGGACGCTGACCAAAGGTTCCCAATTGCTTCCCTGGGTAAGATGGTTTACTATCTCCTCTCTAGAATACATGAGATGAGTCAGAAAAAGCAGCTGTAGAAATGCAAGATGCTATGAGTACTGAACAATGTATAGTGTGATCTTTAGGGCAAGATTTACTGCATGGTGCGATGATAATAAGTATATCCTGTTATTACTATTTCATAGAGGAGGAAATTACTAAAGTGTCTTGCTGAACTTTACAAACAAGAGGAAAGCCCACCTCTTTTTGGGCATCCTTTTAGAACGGATGGCTTGAGAAGAGCAATCTTGCCTTCAATAATAAATAAAAGGCTACTGAACAAAATGTTTGGAGATTAGCAAGTGCGTTATTGATGCAAATCTGTGGCACACTTAGCAAAGAACTATAAATAACCATTACATTATTATCAATTGGTAGTTTGCTAACAGGCAATTGGCTTTTTCAATCTTAATTATAATTGTGTTCTGCAGCTTTAATTTAGTGTATTACCCTACCAGCTGAAATGATAAACAAAAAGAAGTTTAAAAGGGGGAGAAATAGATACAGTTAATTAGTAATAAGCCCTTTCACAGCTTCTCCCTCATCTACATTCCCACCCTCTGAATATCTATTCAAAAATGTGAATGCACACTTACGACAGCAGTGTCTCCTTTAAGTGTCTCAATTCTCTAACCACATTTTTTTCCGGATGCTGGTAAATATCACAGTGCTTTGGGGAGACGGTTGACTCTGAGCCTCACAGTGAAATGCATTTATGAAAAGAAAAAAAAATGGGGGGCGGAACAGAAGTTAATTGCATAAAATAGGGACTGAAGCACTGAGAGGAGGATGTGAAGCAGGAGGCCTAAAAGGAAAAGTAAACCCTGATGGGAAAACCATCTGTGAATGGCTTGAAAGCACATCATCTGCCCGTGTGTGCTCGCACGTGTTCATGAAAAAGACACAGAGTGCAGCATGTGCTTTTACCAGCAAGAGGAAAAATCAATAACAGCCTTACAGGGATGGAAATATCATGGCCACTGTCATTCCAGTTATTACATGCATTTGAAAGTATTAATACAAATATTGTTTTCAGAGGAAATTTCTATCCTTTGTGATTTTTTTTTTTGCTAGCGTCATTATTTCAAGCTTCTGAGCCTTGGGTGCTTCTGAAATGTAAACCTAAAGTGAACAGTTTACAACACAACAAAAGAGATACAAACCCAAAGGACTACCTGTAGGACATTTGAGAGAAAATATTGCACAGAGCTCCTTAAGGAGAACATTTGGGGTTTCCACAGGACAAATTATTTTCCTTTTTATCTCCAGACAGACAAAGCACTTGGGCCAAAGATGAGGTAAAAATTCAAAGAACAATAGAATCATGAAATGGTTTGGGTTGGAAAAGACCTTAATGATCAGTTAGTTTCAACCTCCCTGCCATGGGCAGGATCACTTTTCACTAGACCAAGTGGCTCAGAATCCCATCCAACCTGGCCTTGAACACTTCCAGGGATGATTCCAGGGAACACTGCATTTCTTGAATCTCCACAATTATAATAATATCTTTCAAAATCTAGGCCCTCCCACAAAATCACGGTAATTGCTAGCTGTCAAGGGGGTGGATGTATAATATTTTTTTTTTATTTCGGTTCTGGTAATTTTCATAAAAGACAGATAATAAAGTGTCAAGTTAAGAGTCTTTTTTTGCTGACCAGTTTTCTCACCTTGCTCCCAAAATGTCTTGCGACCTGCAACATCAAAAATTTTATGAGCTGCTAATGGCAGCTTTGTGATAAGCTCACCATTCTGATTTACATTTTAAAGATATCTATCAGCCTGGTAAAGTATATTTCTCATAGGAAGTCAGTGAATGTGGAAGAGTTCCTGTCTCAGCCTAGGATGAAAAATAGCCCCTTTAGTCCTCTTAGAACAAGGATTGGTATGAATTAATATGTGCAAGAACCATAAACCTTGGTGTTTTGTATTCAAATTTTCCTCATAAAGATACAAAATCTGGGATTTGGCATCTCATTTCAGGAATGTCTCTAAGGCATTTTTAAATTCTATATTCATTGAACTTTGCATATAAATTCCAATAACCTTTGCCTACCACAGCACCAAGTACAAGGTAACTGTCAGAAAAATAAGCTGCAGCTTACAGGCTGGGGAAAAAAAGAGACTGAAAAAAAAGGGAGAGGTGGATGGGTAGTGGCTCTGATTCTACTGTCTTCAAGTATCCTGGGACACAGTTTCCAAGGGCTGTATGGGTGAGCTAATATACCTTTCTTCATTTTTTTTTTTAGGTTTTGTGGAGGAAATGAATTTTATTTTTTGGGATCTACTCTTTTCCTCATTCTTAATCTACTCTTATCTCTGGTTTAAGTGAATTTATGTGACTAGGAAACCTAACCCCCAGATGCAGAGCTTGACTGCCCTGGAAGTAGTCCTAGTTTGGTAGTATTTAGGAAGAGCTAGGCTGTAGAGGCAGATGTGTGTATATGAAGATTTTCATTTTCACAGCGATTTTGATCCAGAGGAAACATAATATATTTATAGCTTCTCAGCCAAGGATGTGGACTCCTAGCTGCTGGACAGTATGTGTGTCTAGTGGCTTTAGTTTTCCTAGAGCACTAATATCCTAGAACGTACTTCCATCCTTGTTCCTAGGAAATGTAGCAAGACATGTTAAGTCCAGAAGAAACCAGGTGGAGATCTGTTAGATCCCACCTCAGTTTTACTAGCTCTTTGCTGAAATGAAGACACCATCATAAGCCATTTGGAGTGAAGAAATGTGCAAAATTAGTCAAGCTTCTGAGATTCATTTTGTGAGAAAATAAAACTTAGTGAACACATTCTGTGTACTTCCGAGCATCTGCCTGTCTGGCACTTACCCACAATACATTTGGGACATTTTCATCACTTCAGATAAAGTCTGAAGTGCAGAAGCCTCAGAAATACTTACTACTCACACTTTTCAGGAATATAGAATATAATAAGTCCATGAAAGCAAAGAGACTTCATTAACTTTATTAGACTTCTGCAAAGGAAATTATGCATTGTGAGTCCAACTCTTGTTGACTATCAAAGTATCCACACGGAAGACAGACATTATTAATATCCTGGCTACTGAAAAGACTTTAACCCAAGCTTAGCCTTTTTAGACAAGAGGTAGTCCCCTCTGCTGTTAAGATGCTCTGAGCTGTACAGTGTCTAATAAGCAACAAACTCATTTTGCAGTCATAATATAATTCAGGACTCGGATAGACGGGGACACATCCTTTGGAAGTCAGACTTTCTTCTAGTTTCCAAACAAAGCATATAGGTGCCACTCTTTCATTATAACTAATTGCTAGACCTTGTCTGATCTGGCATCACACCACTTGAAGCTTGAACTGTAAAGCCTTCATGTACATACAGAGAACAGAGCAAAAGAAATATGGGCTTATAATTACACTTAGTAATTAACCTAAATTTCTTGTGCTGTAGAAGATGGAAATTTTTATTTTTAGAATGATGTTTATCTTCAATGCCAAGGTCAGTTTCACTTGTATCTGTCTTGAAGCTTATGGTTCAATTTTTAATTGCTGAGTGCTGGTAGCAACTAAATTAATATGGTCCTGTAGAATGAATCTAATAGGCATGCTTGATTTACTCACTCATTAAATGTTGTGGTGCTTTAGCTAAATACCTACACGAAACAGATCATTTCCAAATGAAAACGTTACATCTCAGAAACATTAGAAATGACTATTTTGAATGCTTCATTTAATACCTTTCCTAAAATGGTCTCATGAAATCTGAAAAATCTCACAAATAGGTTTTGTCAACACGACCTGATCCTTTTCAGTGTGTAAAACTATTGGCAAAATAGAAAAAAATGCTGACCTCTAGCCAGAACTTGTGAATGATAAGTTATAATCTTGTAATCATAGCCAGACTTCTGTTGACTAGTGTGATTTTACCTGTGAAATTAGTTGTACTCATATTATTCGACCTTCACTGACTGGAAAGCACAGGCTTTCAGTGCCTGATTTGTTGGGACAAAAAACTGGTTATTGATAATGCTCAAAATTTACATGTGCAGACAGTTACTTTTAAGCAAATGTGAACAAACTGAAGAAAAAGAGGCCATTTAGAAAACCCAAGTGTAGATGTTTGGTAAATAGACACACTTGGCTAACACTACTTGATACATGTATGTGCACTGCATTTATTTCAGCTCCATGCAGTGGCACTTTTATTCAGGCACAAGAAGACATCATCCCTGAACGACCTGACCCAGCTGTTGAGACACTGCAGGTAGGGGATAAGAAGCCTCAAAGTAGCTGAGCAGTTACCTGTTGGCTCCCAGCCAGGGGAAGAAATAACCTGTCCTCTCAGGCGTGGAGGGTGCGTTGCATCAGCAACAGATTTATCTGGTCTGTTTCCTAGAGCTTTTCATTGCAGACACATCTGAGGATGGTGATTTCCCAATGAGAATGACACAGAAAATGCAGAACAGCATTTTCAACAACACTAAATGTAAATGGCTTGGGCTGGCTTGTTTGTCTCCCCCAAACCATTTGAAGGTCTATTCATTTGTGTTTGTTCATTTAATGGTCATCAACGTTTATGTTTGTTTCCTGTTTTAATGCTATGTGCCAATCTCCATTAGATTTTATCTAAAAAATCATCTAAGCTGAGCCCTTTACTATTTTTAGCCATGCAGTTCATTTATTTATCTGGCTCTTTACAGCAATCTTACCTTTTGCTTTATCAGTACAGTAGAGAAGTTACCAGTCATTCTGACTGTTACTCATTTTGGGAATTTATAGGGAAGCTGCAAAGGTGCTAAGCAGAAGCTCTCTCAGAGATATTGCCTATGATGAAACATAAATATCCATCAACAGACCCTCTTGCTTTCTGCAAATACGACTGAAGGCCTGTTCTCATGATCTGAACCCAAATTTCTCTTGGCTCTGAGCCATAATAGAAAATCCTCAGGTAACTCTTTATCCCCAGCTTACTTTAATTCTCATAAAAGTCTTCATATATTCTTATTTCCGTCTACATCAAAGGAAAAGAAAGATAATTAAAATTTGGATTCTCTTCTTTATCTGAGCTAGTTACTTTGTTACTTTTTTTTTTTTTTAATTGATCACTTAGCCCTAGAGACAAACTCTGTCCATATTCTTTAGGAATTATTCTTTATTTGAAATGCAGACTGCAGTTTTCCCTTCATGTACAACCCACGTGCAAAGAGACACTGGTGTGAAAACCAAGGCATACATACACAAAGATCTTTTTCTGATTTTTCTCATAAACTTAATTGGGTACATAAAGTGACATGCAAAGACTTGAAGATCCTTTGAAACACATGCAAGGCAAATTTGAAGTCCACAAAAAAGAAAGAAAAAAATCCACACTTTTCCTGAATGCCCCAAATTCCTAAGGATGTTAGCAGGAGCATTTGGTAGCAGAGGTCCCCTGTTACAGGGAATACAATCTCAGCATGGCTTGTCATTGTGGTTGCCTCATGATTCAGTAAGAAATTAGCAAAGTTCTAAGAAGGAAATATGAAAACCCTGACATGCCATTGCATGACACAACACATGGCTGCCACAGTCTCTGGGCTCTTTCATCAGCCTGGTAAACTTTTACTGTTATTTCTCACTTTTCACTTAGTTTGGATGGGCCTAAATGTGTCTATTAAATTTCTTTTTCTAGTAAGTCTCATATTTTGATTCTCGCACAGGAGGATAATTCACTGTTTCTCTGGAGGTCTTAACATGCCCATTCCTTCTACCATGTGAGCAGCAGCTTCTCAAAGTTGTAGACTTTGTTGCATCTGATTATATAGTTGCCTATTTCCAAACTGTTGTGTCACTGGATGGGAAAGAGAAAGAAGATATGGACTTTTGATGGCAATACCTGTTCTTTCATACCAGGTTCTCAATGCACCTTAAAAGAGACAACTTCTACCTCACTTTTACATGTGAGTAAGAAGAGGCATAACCTGCATCAAACATTTTACCCAAGATTATTCACTAAGTCTCTCATTGAAAACACACCACTCACAACTCTTACTTTGGCTTTGCACAGTGATGTTCCCATGCATAAGGCATGCCACTGTACAATTTTTTAATACAAATCTGATGTCATGGACAGTGTTTGCGTAATTACATTGAAAGGAAAGACTATAGTGATGGTATCTCTGGAGTAGAAATCTGGCCTTTACGTGAACATTAACTCCTGGATTACCCTAGCACTGTCTTGTTATGTATGTAGTCCTGGATGAATTTCACATAACTTCTCTTTCTCCTCTGTAAGATAACTATTGACTTCTGCTAATCAGTTGTTTGCAACATATCTGGAGACTGTGAACGTATGTAAAAACAGTTTATGGTGAAGTCTGTTGTCATGGCACAGGAAGGGAGACCATGGATAAGAGACAGCTTGTACAGCCTTTTCCCTAACTCAGTCATTTGTTTTTTATCATCCCAAGACTGAGAGTCAACAGAAGTCAGAGGCAGTGGATGTCTGTTCATGAATGAAGCTACTCTATTGTCCCGTGCTCCATTTACTACTCTGAGTACCTGCAGCACAGAAGCCCCTGAAAAATATTTCACCCACTTTCCTGACATCTCACATTCTTCTTTTTCAAAGCTCAGAGTCTCACCTTTCACCAGTAGTAAGTTCATATATAGCGGAGTACATTTCTAAATTTCCTGACTGTGAAGGAACCTTGATTACTACAAATGAGTACACAAGGAAACAGCACCGGGAAAGCAAATGGAAAGTTAACAAAAAGCACCCCTAATCTATTACTTTATAGAGAACAACAGTACAAGTGTATCATGACACTTCAGTCATGCTAATGAGACTCAAGGCTTTTGCCCTTTCCAGAGGGCAACACAGCTGGTGAAGGGTCTGGGGCACAAATCTTATGAGGAGCAGATGAGGAAGACAGAGTTGTTTAGCCTGAAGAAAAGGAGGCTCAGGGAACCTTATTGCTCTCTACAACTACCTGAAAGGAGGTTGAGGTGGGAGTTGGTCTCATCTCTCAAGTATCAAGCAGTAAAACAAGAGGAAATGGGCTCAAGTTGCACCAGACGAGGTTTAGATTGGATATAAGAAAAATCTCTTCACCAAAAGGTTTGTCAAGTACTGAAACAAGCTGCTCAGGGAATTGGTTAAATCACCATCCCTGGAGGTATTTAAAAGACATGTAGATGTTGTCACTTAGGAACAGACTCAGAAGTGTTGGGTTAATGGTTGGACTCAGTGATCTGGAAGGTCTTTTCCAAATAAACCATTCTATGATTTCACAAATATGTTATTTGACAGAATCATAGAATGCTTTGGGTTGGAAGGGACCTTAAAGATCACATGTAGTTGTAACCCTCTTGCTGTGGGCAGGGACACTTTCCCCTAGACCAGGTCACTCAAATTCCCATCTAACCTGGCCTTGAACACTGCCAGAGTTGGAACATCTATGACTTCTCTGAGCAACCTGTTCCAGTGCTTGACAAACCTTCTGGTGAAGAGATTTTTCTTCAACCTGTTCCAGTGCATCACTACCCTCACAATAAAGAACTTCTTCCTAGCATCCAATCTAAACCTACTGATTTTCAGTTTGAAGCCATTTCCCCTTGTCCTGTCACTACAGTTCCTCACAAAGAATCCCTCTCTAGCTTCCCCATAGGCCCTCTTCAGATACTGGAAGGCTGCTATGAGATCTCCAGCAATCTTCTTTTCTCCAGGCTGAACAAACCAAACTCTCTCAGCCTGTCTTTATAGAGGAGGTGCTCTAGTCCCCTTATCAATTTTGTGGCCCTTGCCTGGACTTGCTCCAACAGTTCCACGTCCTTCTTACATTGGGGGCACCAGATTTGTACGCAATATCCCAGGTGGGGTCTCACAAGAGCAGACTAGAGGAGCAAAATCATCTTCCTCGACCTGCTGGCCACACTGTTTTTGATGTAACCCAGGATATAGCTGGCTTTATGAGCTGCAAGCTCAGTGTGAGCTTCTCATCAACCTAGGTCTTCTCTGCAGAGATCTTGTTCCGGGAAAGATGGAAAGTCTTCCAGGTTAGACTAGAGGAAGGTGAGTGGAAGGCAAGATGAGGAAAGCTGATCTTCTACTACACTTGCTGTGTTTATTTATGAGGAAACAAAAGTTGTCAATCCCCAGAGCTCTCCATATAGCACCTTTACTGGCACTAAGTCAGCAGAAAAAGAACAAGTCTCTTAAAATTAAAATGAAGGGAAAACATGCGATAAAACAAAATATATAAGACCTCAATATTTCAAATATATATTCTGCTTCACTTTGCAGTTTCTGCTCACCAACTATGCACAGAATGACAGTCTTATCAGATAAGAGCAGCCAGCTGCTATATGCTGCATTTAAATTTATATTGCAAACAACAGGCTCCATTACCCAAGGATTTTCTTGTTGCATTCCTAATACTGTCTTTCTGCATGCTTTATTGTTCCTCATTTCCTTACATACTCTTTGCATTCCAGTGTGTACCAACATATCCTGGTATTTGTTTCACACATTTTTGGCTTTTTTACTTAATCTGTCTTTGACTAGTTTTCCTTTTTTATGCCTCTAAACACTTCCTGCTTCTCAAATGCCATCTCTGAAGCTGCTGTCTCATATACTCTTAGCTGTTTCTTTCGAGCTTTCTGCTGCACCCCACCCCCGCTCCTTCATTCTCTAATCATTTGATCACTGCAGTTCTTTGATGTGTGAGGCTTCCAGTTCAGGCCCAATTTAATTATGTTTTTCAGAAGACTGACCTCTCTGGTCTCAATTTGTTCAAGACATTTCCTTCATTGATCCAGGGCCAGATCCCTTTACTGCCTGTTCTAAGCTAGATCCCTGATATTAGAAGCACCCATGTATTAGCACTTAAGGTCAGTTTGCATATATCAGCAGTTAATTGCACTGATTTATTTGTAGTAAATACAGCACATTCTTCCCTGGCCTTAGGTCTAGATGCATTAACAAAAAATTAAGGGGAAATAATTAGAGGTATTCCCATACTACAACATATGCACTTGCTTCACTATTCATAAGCATTCTCAAAGAACAGATTGCATTTTTCAGTAAACTGCAACAAAACCTAGAGGTCTGTATATTTATATCTACTTTCTTGGGCTATTACAAATACAACAACCATCACTATTGGACTTACTCTTCTTAAATTTTCTGCCTATCTTCCACTGTTCAGGAAATATTTAGAAAGATGGTTCAAACTTTGAGGTGGAAAGTCAAATCTGTGCTTTCAAGAAAGAGCAAGAGTCTTGTAGAACAACTATAAAGCAAAAAATACTTAATGGTACCAAGAGTGGGTAAGATCTAGCTCTGTTTATACAATACCAGACTGATATACATGAAAAACTCCCCTATATTAGCAAACAAACATCTGTGTTCTTCAAAAGAGCAGTACAAGCTTCCTATCTGCAACAAAAAATGTTATGAAAAACTGAAACACAATTTTTTTTTCCCCCCAGAGTGGGAAAACTGCAATATTTTAGCCAAGAAAAGTGGGGAATATGTCCATGGGGATTGTTACTGTTGATTGCTTTCATAGGATCTGCAGTTGGTGGAGACCCTAGAGAAGGATGCAGAACTCAGCAGTGATAACACATTAAAGGCACTGTGCCACTGAGCTGTATGTGTTCAGCAAGCATGAGCTGTGGCAAAGGTCTCTCTGAATTAGACTGAGCTCATTAAATACAGCTCTGTGCTTGACAGGATCTACAGAATGCCTCAATCCACTTTGTCCAGTTCTACCCAAGGATGATGTCACATCTAAGCAGACCAGCATGAACACGTTACCCTTGCCGGCTGCCAAAAGCTACCAGCCTGAATAAGATCAGCACAAATGTTACACTTGGCCTGACTGAGAAGTGTCAAGGAAACTGAGCCTCTGGATAAAACCAGAGCTGTTTCAGGACCACAGCATTCATTCCCCAAGGCAGGAGGCTCAAACTGGAATGACATATCTGCTACTGTGAGACAGAAGATGCTGGCCTCCTGGAGTGAGATGCTGGCCTGTTAATGGGAGAGCTGCTGAAATCCAGAGTGATCCTGACAGTCCCTCATTCCTTACCACGATCATCTCAAGATGCTGCCTTTCATGCCAATGGAAGATTTTTTTGCTTCAGTTGTGTTTTTCAGTTTAAATATAGAAGAAAAATACTCTCCCCTCTGTTATGCTACCTGTATGCTCACAACCATGTGGTGTGAGAATACAGAAATTCTTCTCAGGAGATGTATGTTCACATAAAAGAAGAGATTAAAATAATAACATAATCATAATCCATAAATAAATAAAAATAACTCTTTGATTGTCACAGTTCTCAGTGATTTTCCTACATATGTTGAAATGACTCAAGAAGCACATCTACTACTGCCACCAAGCAAATCAAAAAGTAACACTGTTCAGTTTAAGAAATATAACACTCCAACATAACCCGGTTTCCTAATGAAACTTATCTGCTGAATACACACCCAACTCGTTTTCCCACTTCAGAGTTTGCTCACAACAAGGTCTGCAAATATATGCACATCCTTGTAATGACTCAAAATGGGAATGGAAGGAAGTTTCCATCCTGTAGGAATTACTTCCTGCTTGGCATTTTCCCACTCATGCTGCCTCATGCCTGTTGGCTCCTGGAGGACGTTCTGTATATCTCAATTATGGAGACTGATCTGTCCCCCCCTTTTTCTGCCCTAAATTTTGAAATCTTCATTCTTATAACTGATAGTTTTATAAAATGTGAGAAAGGATTTCAAGACATGGACATCTGAGTCACAGACTACTTGAAAAACCACCAAAAATGGCAAAAAGACCTGTCAATGTACATCATAGTGTGACTGGGAGCTGTGTTACAAGGACATCTCAGTTCTAGTACAGAGGAACTCAGTGGTGCCTGCTGACAATAAAAATAGGGATGGTAAATACAGCATCTGTGACAGACCCTCTGCAGGGTGTCATTGCCAGGATAGCAGTGAGTGACACTTCTTTACCAAAAAAGCATCAAATGTCTGAGTTGGTTGGAAAACCCTAAACAATCACAACACTGTAACCCCCTCTGAAGGTATTTCTTGATTTCATTCAGACAATCTTGTTTACTTTATCTCTTTTCCATAGCTTGCTATTCCTTGCATCTCTGACATGCACTGGAGTATACTCATGCTCCCTTTCCTATTTATCAATAGCAGGGGTGTGCTGTGGGTGTCTTAGATGCCAAGGAGTCCCTCATTTCCTTGGTAACAGCAGTTACTAATCCACATCAAATAAAAGTGAAATGTAATGCAGACACTGAGCTAAGGGTTAGGATGTTTGATCTCCTTTCCTGATAATTTAGTCTGTAATCTCTGTTCAGCTGCTATCCCCCTCTATGCTTTATTTTCCTCAGTAACTGAAGAGAAGAATTATGTTGCCCAGTACACAATACTGAGACTCAAAACATAATGTTCAATACAAGGGTTTAATAACACTTTGGTGATGACATATTGGGACCTAGAAAAGAGATAGCACAATAAGAAGTGTTAAATACCCATCAGCATAGTTAACTGAGCTGTAAGCCACATTTGTGTTGATGTGCATCACAAGCACAGAGCAGAAGCAAGCGGCAGACACAACAGTTAGCGCACAGAGCAAGACCAGAAAGTCCTCTGAGGGCTCTGCGATGGTGGTGACACACAGCAGGGAACACTGTCCAGAACCCACTGCAGCAACTATTCCAAGTACATCAGAGACCTCCCTTCAAACCAGTATTCTGAAGGAAAATGCAGCTCTGCACACCTGGGACTGCAGAGGGGCCTCAGACCTCATGGTGGGACTGGGACTAAATGGGCTCTTTGCCCACAGGTGTATGCTGCTGAAGGGCCTGCCATCACCAAGTGATGGAGCTGCAGGGGAAGGACAGCAGACTGGACAGCATCAGAAATTATGAGAAAGAGATCAACTGGATCTTTTCCAAGACTCTGCAGGTACAATAACCTAGAGCTCCAGCTATGCCAGTGGAAACACAGTAAATTTCACTTAAACACAAGAAAATACTTTTTTGCCATGAGAGCAGTTAAACACCAGAATGGATTTCCCAGAGAAGTAAAGGAGTATCCATCCTAGGATATGTTCAAATCCTGACTGAACATGGGCCTGGCCAACCTGTCTCACCTGACCCTGCTTTGAGCAGGCAGGTGGACTTAATAATCTCCTAAGATGTCTTCCAAACTCAAATATTCTCTGGTGTAGATGGGTTGCATACTTTATGTTACTTATCTAAAGGGTATTCTTGATCTCAGTGCAGAGGTAAAACAGCTTCTGCCCTTGTACTGTCTACAACACTACCTCTCTTGCAACTTTGAACATAATGAAGCCAAGTAACCAGTGATTTCTACAATAATGAATTCTATTCATAAGGAAATTAATTTCTAATTAAGATGATTCTGCCAAACTGGCTCTTATTATAGCAAATACCTCTCTCCAGAACACAAGCTAATGATTTCCCTCATCCATCACACTTTGCAGTCTTGGCTTAGAACAGTCAACATTCACAGATCAATATTCCATACACAAAGCAGGGTCAGATTGCACTGGTTGATAAATTATGGTAAACCCATTGCTAGAAATCAATCCTTTGTTAAAATGACTGGGAATGATTGCAACTGAATGATGATTAGGGAAGCAAGGATCCTAGATTCCCCCTTTCAAGATTATTGCCCACTTAAATAAATTGAAATTACAATTTTTTTTACTTCTTTTTCCCCCCAGTTTTTCAGGTTAATTGTGGCAGCAATTGAAGTCATCATGTCACTTCTTCCTGTGCCTCTCATAGGAGGTGGGGGAGTAGATTAAGGCAAAGAGACTTGAGTTCATCACTCTAAGTAGAGAAACTGAGAACACTGATAAAATAGGCTTTGTTATGACACAGAAACAAAAGAAAGGTTGGCAGTTCAATCTCTCTGGCTTGTTCTGGCTTTCTGTCTTTCCTGGCTTGATGGTTCAGTGCAGCAATGTACCTTGCCTGAACATGAAATTTATCTCTGGTGAAAGGTGAAGACTAAAGATCCTTTGGAATAGTGCATTTTAATGTCTTTCCAGAAAAAGTGTTGAATATAATATGGTTATATGTACTTTCTCAGGAATTCAAATGTTTAAAGAAAAGCTCCATCCCCAGTGATGTAGATGCATGTCTGTCACTATGTAAAGAGGCTCAGAATACAGGGGTGACACAAACAAGGTCAGAGAACAGACTGAACCTAACATAGTATGGAAATATTTCCCTCAAGTATATCTTCCATTTGACCACAGCTCATGCTGAGAATATGGTGAGACTATGAAAAATGATGGAGGAGAGCCATGGGGAAAACGTGCGATCAGAAAGGCACGCCCTAAATAAGTGATACAGCTTGTAGGAACACCTGGGAATTGCTTTACTGCCCCCTAGTACATAATGCCCTTATAACAAAGCAAGTTTTGTTGCTACCTGTGGAACTGCGTATATTATTACTGCAAAGACAGGCAAGCCCGCAATATTTACAGCATGTTTCATCTCAAATACAGAAAGCTTGCATATCTGTGTCAAATAGATCCAAAATAATTCCTCTGTCAAACTGTTCATAACATGACAACCACTGCTGTTTTGTTGAAGCATGAAAGAAATCTAACTTCTCTTGATAAAGTGTCTATTGCTGAGAAGCCTTCAGTTTCTAGGATTTTACCTCCCTTAAAATCCGGTAAAATCGTGAGTTACTCCTTTACCATCATGAGTAAGGAATGGAAACTGCGTCACATATGATACAGTATACTGAAATAATATAAACATCACGAAATTCAGGTACACTCACACAGTGTTCTGCAAGAAATAGCTGGCATGAGGAGAATATTCTTTAATGACAGGGATGATTTTACAGGCTGTAACCTGTACCCTCGGTACAGAAATGAGCTAAATAAGAAGTTTGGTAGAGGAAACATGAAGAAAAAATTGCAAAGAGCTGGGGCTTCTTGGCTCTAGTTATACCTCAGTTGCAGGTGTGCTGTAACAGGAATCAGCTGAAGCCTTCAGTATTTAACTCTTGCTTATTGTCCTGCATTTGAATAGTTAGTAAAAAAACCCCTTGTTCCACCCGTTTAACAAAATTTGGTCATCAGAATTAAGGTCAGATGAGATTCTCTATCTGAGCCTCCTAATCATACATAATTTTAAACAGTTTTTCCTTCCTGTAGTGCAAAAGCAAGGTTTAACTTCACTATGGGGCTTGAAGAGAGTGGTTTAAATTGGTCACAGATTCATAGAACCTAGAATAGTCAAACAAGACTTGTTATTTTTCCTGTGTGGTTTTTCACCCTCTCCTAATAGTAATTGTTTAAAATCACACTACTTCAAAATTGATTTATTTCAGGATATTCCTGATACCTGATATTTCATAGCCTTGCTGTTGTGAGGTTTTCATGGAAATTTCCATGGCTGGAAATGAGAAGAAAGGGAGGAGACTGGAGATTACTGATGGTGGCAAGACTGCGTGCCGGGAGCTCCAACCTTGCCACCATGTTCCACTCTGGCTGCTGAAAACTGCAATCAGAGTGTATTTCACTAACGAGACAGTACAGTATTGGTACATAGTCTTTAAATTTTTTAGAGGGTATTAATTTCACAGATGGGTCCAGGGATGTTTTAATAGAACTATTCTATCTTTTTTTAGGAGAACAGATTGGAATAAAGACAAAAAACAAACCAAAATTTAAATATATATAGCAATGACTAACTGTCTACAAATAGTTGAAACATCTGACTGTTAAAGATAAAAAAGAATGGTTTAACACATTGCAGAAGTACATAAATCATCAGAATTTAGTGTGTATAAAACAGCTGAAGATGAAAAGGAAAGATGATCTTGTCATGCACTGCTTTTCAAATTCACTGCTTTGTGACAGACAACTGGTATTTGTACTTTGCAAACTCTTTTAATATTTTTTATGTAAGTTCTCTGTCCTTACAATGAAAGCAAAGACTTTCACTCCTCATTTTTTTTTTCTGTCCTGTCAACACATTTGAAAGCAGGTTGGGCTGAAGTTGTTTCTTTCCATGCATTCACATAGTATATGCAAATTTTAAACCAAATTGCTTTGGGGGCCTCTCAGCACTGCCCTAATTAAATAATTATACTAGTACAAAAAGTGCCTTATAAATGTTAAATGTTATATTCTACCTAGTCTGATTATGTTATGTACCTGGTGCTATAATGTATAATAAATTACTGTTTTCAAAGGATAATTTAAGCCGAATATCAGCAGTCTTATTAAAGACAAAGGCTACAATTTCAAAGAATCTTAATGGTTTAGGAACTGCAGTCATATTTCCAAAAGCAAACAGGGCACCTGCAGGCTTTGAGTACCATTGAGAACCTTTGGGAATCTCACTTTTGTGTAACTAAGTAGTCTATGAATTTTTTAATAACATATGAAAGACAGTTAAGGACTTCCAAAATTTTGATCCCAGAAGTCTTATCTGTGAAATAGTCTCCCAGAAAAGCAATGGGAGTCACATGGCTAAAAAACATATTTAAATGATCTGGACAAAGCACTTAAAATTTGTCTCCAGGAAAATCCTAGAGTAATGAACACGGACTTAATGCTAAAAGGGTAGAGAACTACAAGCTAACAGGTCTTCTTTTGATCTCTCTCTTCAGTAAGTCTTTTGAAGAGCATTATTTTTTTCCTAACAGCAAAACTAATAGAAGAAACCTTTCTTCAATACAGCCTTACACTCACTCTGTTAATACACTGGAGAGTAAAGCTCCTTTATTAATATACTCCACACTCTCACAGACATATCAAATAATATGTCAAAAGATAAGAAAGGAAAGCAAAGAACTTGGGTGACATTTGTTGACATTTCCAACACGGAGGAAACAAACAAGTTACGCTGTTGCTGAATGTTAAAAAGGCCGTGGAGAGTGAGTTTCCCCTCATCAATACGGCCCTCGGGGCAGTTTTAACTCAGCCTGATATTGTGTTCCCTAGCAGGAGGTATTCCTGCAACAGGAGAAGACAGAGATGGCTCCCCTCAGCTCTCTGAAGACCTCAATAAAAAGGTCACCAGATCTTCTATTATAATTTACATTTTTAAAAGATCAAGGTCACTTTTAAAAGAGAATAATCAAGATGCTTAGCCTGCATCTTAACAAATCATCATTTCCAAACAGAAAACAAGATGAAAATACAAATGTTTTCATTTTTATCTAAAATTTAAAAAGAGATTGAAAGTTCCTTTTTTATTTCTTTCCTTTTCTGAAGTCATGTTAAGATCCCTTTAGAGTGCAACTGAGAAACATCAAAAACCTTAATGTGGCCTGAGGGTGGCTTACTACAAAGCTATGTGCTAATAATACCTTACATTTATAGCTCTTTTCATCCAGAAGAGCTGGATCCCCAGGCAGTGCAGATACTGTGTATGCAGGAATAATAACTTTGAGGCCCTTTACTAACATGTGGCTCTTCCCAGGGGGGCTCAACACCCCCCAGTGCCCCATACTTTGGAGCTGGGGGGACACCTTGTGTTATGGAAAATGTAGGCAGAATTTCAGTAGAGAAAAAGCAAACAGATGAGCTAGAATTTGCAAGAAAATAGAAGCTGTGAGCCCCACCCTTGCAGAAGGTGTCTTGGGCTCACCACAGAAGGTGCCCTGAGGACTTTGTATGCTCTGTCTAAGCCCAGGTACATACGGGGGCTCCCACCTGCCATCCTGGCAGTATCCTTCTGGTACAGCATCCCTCTCCCTGCAAGGCTTTCCATATGAGGAAAAGCAACTCTCTGACCGGATCTGATCAATGATCTCAAAACCACAGCTCAAGCCGTGTAATTCATGAGGAAAATCAAAACTTCTTTTTTCTTTTAACAAAAATGAATCTCATGCTTACATTACCTTTGCTTTACAGAGCACCAGCTCAACAGGTAGTAAAATTTGATATGATGAAATCTATTCATAAAACAACCGAATTACTCTGAATTTATTTTTATCATTTGCTAATTTTTGAATTTATATTAACGTAATGCTTGGTTACAGGTAAATGTCTGCTTCATTGTAAAAATTTTTAAAATGGTGAGGGAAAAGGTGATATGCTAGTTTATCTCATGTAAAAGAAAAACACATTTTCTCTATACATAGGAATCTGTCCTTATATTAATATCTAAATAATTAACAACTCCTTGGTGATGCACTTCAGCACGCCCAAATTAAAAGTCATCAGAGCAGTGCTGATTTACATCTAAAGTGTCTATTCCTAGACCTTTACTACAACAGTAATAAAATAATGATAAATAACCATCACAGCTCACACTATTTAGTGGCACTAATCATAGAATATCTCAAAGCATTTGTAAGCAAATTGCACAGGGAGTTGCACCCACGGTTACATACACACACAGAAGACTCACATCAGTTGTTTGCATTTTCTGTTGCATAACTAATAGGTCCAGGATCCAATACGAATTTAATCCTGTCAGCTCTACCACCTGCACTTTCATATTATGTCTTTTCAAGTGTTTATCCATAATAAAAATCCCTGTATTTAAGATCATAGAAGAATGCTCTTTTTTAGACTTTCTGCAAATAATACCACTGGTGCTGCTTTTATTTTAATTCTTCCTTATTTATCATTGTCCTGTCATTCATGGAAATCTTTAAATTGCTTAAGTTTTTAGGTTTAATACCCAATTTACACAGCCCATAGCTTTATATTTTGGATATTGAAAAAAACAGACTAATCTGCAGAAAAAATTTGTCAATCATTCCTTCCTGTCATCTTCCCAAGTAAGCTGGAATGTTGGCATTCATTCTGTAGCTCTAGTGTAATTTACATTTTTAATAAAGTAGCTTATTTCTTGAGCTACGTCCTTCCCCTTGCAGTTGTTCTATGGATTATATTTAGTTTTATGAATCCTGTGTGTGCCAGATTTCACAGATCCTCATTCCTTTTCTTTCTGTTCTTTTCTGTGTATGTGCATAACTCAAAATTACCAGTCCGTTTCCTCACCAGGTATATATTCCTACCCACTGACTATGCATCTCCTAATTCAGTGTGAAATTCAGTCTTATGCAAAGTATAAGGAAACTTTCACCTAATGGAGGAAACTGACTTACAGCTGAGTGATGTGGAAAAAATAAGGCATGACTGTCACTCACCATTAATGCTATTTACCACCGTCTCTATCGCTGCACAGCAGAGTACCTCACAAAGCCTCTCTTAGGTGGGGACAGCTAAGCCTGTAACTCTCTGTGAACACTTGATGACAAAATTCAGCCAAGAGACAAACTGCTGCCTGGTTTGGTTTCTACAGTTACTTTGATCAATTTTATTTGATATGGGCTTTCACGTCTCTAAGCCACCAAGCATAAAAGTACATAATCTCGGATATGACTTTATAGCTTTTAAAAGAAAGGAGAACAAGGTAAATACAACGATGTGAGATGTAACTGAGTCCTCTTGAGTCTTCAGTCACTGCAAGAGCTTTGCTGGGTTATTTCAGGGCCTGGCAGCAGCCTCTGACATGGACTTTGCCACATATCTAGTAGTAATGGTGTGGACAAGAGGACAGAAAAACACCCTGTCCTCATCCCAGACAACCTGAATGTTGTCACTGATTATCAGTATGATAGGACCAACATTGCTCTACTTTATTGCTGAGTCTGACAAAAGGGCAGATACCAGGCACACAGCAGTGTCTCACAGTATCTGCCATCTCTCTGTAGCTCTAAATTCCAGCACATGAGATACCTGTCCAAAAGACATTGCTTCCTCAGTTTCCCATCGTTCCTACCATCTCTTCCTTCATCCTGTGAGGTCAACCTGCAGCCATATTTCTTTTTGTCCCCTGAGTTCAGTGCAGGGGCCAGTCCTGTTTAATATCTTTACAGATGATGCGCATGAGGGGATTGTGTGCCCCCTCAGTCAGTTTGCAACATAACACCAAGTTGTGCGAGTGCTGATCTGATAGATGGCAAGGGAAACTGGACAGGCTGGATAAATGGGCCAAGGCCAGAGGTGAGAGGTTCAAACAGACCAAGTGCTGGCCCGTATTAGAAATAGGGTGGCTAGGAGGACCAGATTAGTGATTGTCCCCCTGTACTCAGCATTGGTGAGGCCACACCTTGAACCTAGAGTTCAGTTCTGGGCTCCTCACTACAAGAAAGACACTGAGGTGCTGGAACAAGTCCACCGAACTGGTGAAGGGTCCCGAGGGTCCTCACCCCAGTAAGGAGCAGCTGAGGGAGCTGCGGTTGTTTAGCCTGGAGAAAAGGAGTCTTAGACAGGGATCTTGTTGCTCTCTACAGCTACCCAAAAAGAGGTTGCAGCAAGATGAGGGTTGGTCTCCTCCCGGGTATCAAGAGTCAGTGGAAATAGCCACGAATTGTGCCAGGGGAGTTCAGATCAGATATTAGGAAATATTTCTTCACTGAAAGACTGGTCAAGCATAAGGACAGGCTGCCTACGGAGTCTAAGTCACCATTCCTGGAGGTATTTAGAAGATGTTTAGATGTGCTGCTTAAGGACATGGTATAGTAATGGACTCAGTAGTGCTCGTTTAATAGTTGGACTCAGTGATCTAAGGGATCTTTTCCAACCTTAATGATTCTATGATTTTATATGCCACCAGTATTTATTCTAACTGGCTTATGCATTGTGACTTCTCAAAAAGTAGTATTTGGATTTCAGTTTCAGATTATTGAACACCAGGCCTTTATTGTTATTATTAATTCTTTACTTCGCGAGTTCTCACTTTTTTTAAACATTGGTCAGCCCTGGTCCTGTAATTTTAAATAGCAAATAATTGTCTGAGGTGACAAAACATAATACTATTAATAAAAATAATGAGGTTTTTTTATCAGTTTTCAGTGGAAGTTCGCAATGACCTTTCATTACATTTTATTCCAAATCCAGTGTCCTGTGTGATTTTGATTACATATTTGGTTTCTTTTCTCCTTCCCATCCATCCTATTTTTCAAGTGCAGATAACTGGATGCATCTCTAATTCAGACAGAACACCAGAGTTCATGTTCAGAATTTAAACATTCTATGATCTTTCCCCCACTTCATTTACTAAAAGTAATTGCATATGTAGAAACAAAACAGTTTGTTTTATTCTTAACACTAGGTGAAACACTTGTTGGCTTTTCATCTAACTCTTGGAGCTATTCTTAAGAGGTGAAGTCAGGTTGAGTGTACAGTAAGTCTAAGGTCCCTCTCCGTGGTCAGTGGAACGAGATGGGCTTTTCATCATACCTGAAAACTGAATTATCATCTGGAGGTATTTATCTCCATCCTTAGACAACAGATGTAAGCTCAAGTGACTACCATACCCTCAATTGCCAGAAGTTAGACAGGATAAATCCAGACCTGACTGTTTTGTCCTAGTAAGGGGAAGTAAAAGGTAAACATGCATTTTCCCAAGGTATATTTTTTATTCTATTCTATTCTATTCTATTCTTACAGCAGCAGCAACACTTATGTTTGCCTTCTAACTGCCTCACCTTCCTTTGTAAAAAGTTGCAGGTCCATATGCCAGTTTTAATTGCAGAGGTTGAAATTAATTTTAATGTGATGGGTTTATACTATTGCCATAGCTTTAACACACATAGATTTCTGATCAGGCAGCTTTGTGATCAGAAGCAGCAGCTGCAGGACAGTCTTCTAATACAAAAATGGGCTTTGTAGAACCTCCTTGAATATAACTGCATGACCTTGAGAAAAGAAGCAGGAGATGTGTATATTTGACTTAAGTATTAACAGAGAGAAACTGGACAGTGAATCCTTCAAAAGTCCACTGAAAAACAGAGATTTAGCATAAAAGGAAAGCTCTGACCTTTACATTTAAGTCTCCTGCAGTTACTTGGGAAAAGAACTGTGGCTCCCCTATAATGTTAGGCAACAGTACTGTTCACTTCAGATGCAAAGTAATCCTCTATCCCATACTGGGACATAAAACAAGTACAAGAAAGGCCAAATCCTTCCTTAATGACTCAACTCTTCCCAAAAGAATGAGAAAATGTCAGACAGCTTCCCTGAAGTAAAAACTTTACCCATTAAAAAAAATGTTAGTATGTTATCACTTAGGTCAGTATGGAATAAGGCACAGAATATGCCCCATCAATAAGGTTTTAATCTTTGGGCTAGATTCATTCAAGTAGCTCTGGAAGTCTCAAATTACCTCTTCCACTGATCTGAAGCCAGTAATATTCCTGTGAAGGGATTTGATTGCAGGGACATTACTGGCAAGAAGCAAACAAGTTTACTATAGTGAATATTTTGCTAGTGAAAGCTTGATAATCTGAACAGTGCTTCATAAAAACTTTGTGAATTGTTGACTAAATATATTTCCTGGTCATTTTGCCTATTCTTCACTTCTACTCATACCGTACAGTTTTAAGTTTGCACACACATGAACAGAGACTGCAGGTAAATTCTGTGACTCCTTTGATTGAAATCTAGACATATAAAGGATTAACTATATTCACAGTAGTTACTCACATGACAAAATAGCCAGGAGGGCTGTAATGACAACACTCAACGAAAGACTGAAGGAGATTTTTCATTTTTTCCCTCCTGACACTACATTTCACAAGATGACTGTGCTCCTCTTCCAATAGCATTGTAGAAACACAGCTATATACAACACACAAATAATGACATACAAGTTTAAGATCTCCAGGACCTCCTTAGGGACAGTCCTAAAAATTAATTCCGTCAAGTGAACAGAACCATCATTTGCTATTTAAATTTGTTGTAATGTTGTCAACACTTTCTGGAAGTGATGACTGAACAAGTGGGTTTATTGCAGAGTGCTTGACAGCCAGTGCTCTTTCTACTAGACCTTCATTTTGGAAGTTGGCATGAGATCCTACTTTTAAGTGCTTAAGGAAAAAGGAAAGAGGAAAATATATATGTTCACTTTTCTTCAGTTTATTTCCTGCCATCACATTGGAGCTGCACTTGCTGCAGTCAGGTAGAAAAAGAGGGCTATTCATCAAGGTGTAAATTGGGATGTTACTTTTATCTGAAGCTAAGCTAAGTCCAAATGTTGGGGTGGGGGTGGAAGGGTTGTGGGGTTTTTTTGGTGGTTTTTTATTTTTGTGTGTGTGTGTGTGGCTTTTGTTTGTTTGATGGTTTTTGTTTCTTTTTTTAAGTGTAAAGAAAAAAGAAAGTCCTACAATGTTTATAGGGTAAAATTTTGCCTGTGAATTTGGTGCATTTGTGTGTGATGTGACAGTTGCCTGTTAGAAAGCCAAAATAAACAATAAAAATCAGTTAAAACAAGTCTGTTGTGTTACAGATTTTTCTAGTTGTCTCAGCCAATATGTCACTGCTTAAAGTGTTACTACTTGAGACTGAAGTACCCTCTATCTTTCTACAAACGTAGTATGCCTAGTGTGTAGTTTCACTGGTATTGTAATGCTGGCCCCTTCTCTTTCATCCTCCCCTCCTGCCATGCCAGACAAAACTGTGTTACTGCTGCAACCCACTGTTTCCTCCAGTATTTGATGCCTCTGCATTTAAACAGATCTCTGTACACTGCGTTTGGGATAGGACTTCCTACCCAGGGTTCCCTCTACATACTTTTCACCATGCAGCATCAAAAATAAATATAATTTGGAGGCTGAGGAAAGGTACTATAAGTATTAGAAAGTGAAGGAAACTCATGCTACCCTCCCCAAATCCCCATATTTCACAGTATTGTCTCTAAACTAAGATAAGACTTAGAATAATAGAATCGTAGAATGGTATGGTTTGGTTTGGAAGGGACCTAAAAAGTCCCTGCAATGAGCAGGGACATCTTCTGCTAGACCAGGTTTCTCAGAGCCCCATTCAACCTGACAAATGTTTGAAGGGATGGGCAACCTGTTCCAATTTTTATTTCCAAGAGTTAGCCCATAAGCCCCTCTACAAGTGATCCTACCAAGTAAAGCAAAACAACCTACAAGACTTAATGTCTGCTCTAAATCCATCAATGCAAAAAGGTGCACTACAGCTGTTTACATAAACTTGAAGATTAAGGGTAAGAGAACTTGCAATTAGAGATCCAAAAATTATAAATTCTGGAAATATTCTCAGGGAAAGGCAAGAGATCTGTTACACGTACAAAGGAAGAATAGATTTTCACTGACTAATTGCTATAATAAAATGTGGAGAAAATTACTTACTGGTAGCAAATTTTTCAGCTTTTACTTCTGTGGTTCCACTGCCCAGCTGCTGAAAGAGATTTTGAACATAAGGGATCCCACAAAGCATGTGTTGTGTTCATACTCTCATATAACCAAGATGATTAAGTACAAAATCTTTCTTAAAACCCTAAAAATATGTGTAGTAAGATTTTTGCTATGATTTTTTTTTTTAAGTTATTTCTATTATTAGAACTAAGCTCATGGGAGAAAGAGATGAGCTGGACATTTGACACTAGAAAGCTTTTTCAGAAGTGTGTAAACTTTGATTCTTTAGTTTTGCTCTTTCAGTTTATGCTTAGCCTTCCTTGGCTTTTTAGTTTATAATTCTGACCCAATGGTTTCCATGATTTTTTATGTTAGGAAATGCCACTTGAAATTCTGGGGACTACTTTACATTTTGATTTCTCTGAATAGCTAAACATTCACTCTCAGTAGGGTATAGAAGGTCTAAGACCCCTAACTCAAACAGGAAGGGCCAGTCAGGAAAAAAAAAAAAAAAAAAAGGAACCCTACCTGCATAGTTTTAATGCATCAGAACAACCCTTTAAATTTTAGGACAAGTTTTGAAGTGTGTACTTTGTATAAAGTCAAAAGTTTTTTAAAGTAAAAAATCCAGCAAGCTAACCAAAGAATAAAACTGGGGCTTTTTTATGGCAGCTTAGAAGGGAATGTGTTACAGAAAGTTAAGTGATCTCTATCAATCAACTCATTCAGTTTAGTTTTTTAACTACACTTCTTCTGTTCCCTGACTGTGGTGCAAGATGGTGGAAGGCCCATGAAACAGAAGTCTCCTTCTGCCATTTGAGCAAGAACAGCTTAGAGGAAGCAAATCTTTTGTACTGCCTATCTCAACTTCAGCCAAGAAAGGTGAATATTACCTCTATATGTTGCACTGGTGATAGAACTGTTGTCATACAATCTTGAATGGTTTGTGTTGAAATGAACTTTTAAAGGCCTCCTAGTCCAACTCCCCTACAATGACCAATGATATCTTCAACTAGATCAGTTTGCTCAGAGCTCCATCCAACCTGACCTTGAATGTTTCCAGGGATGTGGCATCTACCATCTCTCTGGGTGAACTGTTTCCGTATTTCACCATGCTCATTGCAAACAATTTCTTCCTTATATCTAGACTAAATCTACCCTGTTTTAGTTTAAAACCATTACTTCTTGTCCTATCACAACAGGCCACATTAAAGAGTTTGTCCCAATCTTTCTCATAAGCCCTCTTATACTATAAGTCCCTCTTCAGTTCTCCTGTAGCTCATTTTAGGTACTGGAAGGTGCTCTAAGGTCTCCCTGGAACCTTCTCTTCTCCAAGCTGAACAGCTCCAACTCTTTCAGTCTCATCCTTTTTACTATTTTTGTGAACTTCCTTTGGACCTGTTCCTACAGGTCACTGTTTTTCCTGTGCTGAGGGTTCCAGAATGAGATCTAATTTTACTTGCCTAAAAGTAGTGTCTGTAGTTCAGAGCTAGTTGCCTAAGCTAAGCTTAGAATGCCAAGCATCCGTATAGGCAAAGAGCAAACAGGCATCTTGAATAGATAACTCAGCCCATGTTAGAGTAAAAAGACAGTGTGGTTGAGGCTTTGTGGTGATCATCTTGCAGCATGGGTGAAACTGCAGCAATCAGCTTATAGTGGATGTGTGGCAGGTTGATCTCTAGGAACAATAAAGTTGACTAGACTGAGTGTTTTTTATCTGAGATGCTGCCTTCATTCAACTTTGAAAGTATCACTTCCAAGTCAAAAGCAGCCAACAAATGCAAAAGATCTAGGTTAAGAAAAGTATATAGCAAATAATTATTTAGTCTGAAAAGGCAGAATGTAAGTTATTTTAAATACATCTCTCACCTTTCTCTGAAAACCACTAGGTTAAACAAAATTTGAAAATCAGTGTCAAGTAAAATCATACATATGTACATCTTTTATTACTTTGTTATTTCTCTTGAGAAAGACAACATTTCTGGGCTTGATGGCTACTCTTCTATGCCCTGGGAGTTCCACATACATCTAGGGAAATAGCTGAAGGCAACGAACATGCTTAAGGCACTTAGAAGCCAGCAGCTATTAATTGCATTTCCAGAAAGGTCGAGACATTCAGGAATGAGCTTTTTATACATTAGCATTACTGGTTTAGTAGAGTCTCTTCCTGTTACTTAATAGTGTGTAGACATATTAAGATTTGCAATCATTGGAGTGAGGTTAGAAGGCATGTGATGTGATCATTTATAATCAAAAGAGGGAATCATTCTGGTAGACCTGATAGCAGGGATGTGTCCTTCAGGAGACAGTAATCACAACTGGGTGGTGATGCTGT
This sequence comes from Empidonax traillii, assembly GCF_003031625.1. Classification (NCBI taxonomy): domain Eukaryota; kingdom Metazoa; phylum Chordata; class Aves; order Passeriformes; family Tyrannidae; genus Empidonax; species Empidonax traillii. The sequence goes on along the minus strand of NW_020955395.1, from coordinate 849,648 downwards.
CACACGGATGTTTGGGAGTTTACAGGACATAAGCTGAATGATTCTCATCATCATTCGTAGAGCTCCACACAAATCTCTTTTATACCAGCCAAGAGTTGTTCATCCTTGAGTTGAGCTTTGAAGCAGGCCAGGGTTCAACCACTAAAATTGACTACTCTGAAGGCAGTCTCAATAGTAAATAAAGAAACTGAAAAAGACTGTAAGTAAGCAATCTCATGTCCCTAGAAGTTTTCAGGGAGAGCAAGAACATACTGCTGTTCTCTCAGTACCTGCCCTTTGATAAACAAAAAGACTCAAGGGCTGCCAATCTTCTACTTTCAGCAGCACCAGAATTCTCTTCAAGGAGCAAAAGAGCTGATGATATCTAGCTTCATAACTCAATTATCTTTCTTTAATGTCATATCATAAATGTAGCACTGACCTGCAGTGCTGTTAGTCCTCCCTCAAGGCACACCAGCATCACTTGTCTGCCCATTCATGCTGCTTTCTGTTTCCTGTCCAGAGTCATAATTTAAATACAACATAAAATTCCAAACTCACCAGCCATAAAGCTGTGAGAGGCGGTTTGTTCAGCATGCCATCTGGAAAAAAGCTTCTTTACTGTTCTTCAAGACAACCTGCAGGAACCACCCACTTGCAGTTACTGACCCTGAATTTGATCTATATAGATATTATCAATCCCTGTTAACATGTTTCTAATAGGAGGTGGAAGAGATGTTTTTTCAAACTCTTCTAGAGAGCACTTTGATTCACTCTGAGTGTGGGGACTGAGCCTCATGACTACGGCACATTGCAAACAGATTAGTCTAAGACCTTTGGGACGTGTTTTGATAAAATGTCTCATCAACAGAACATTTCAGCTGGTTCATCGCAGCTGAAAACCCTGGTGGAAACACTGGGAAAAGTTTGGAAGTCATATTTCTGAGGTTCCAGAAATCACCAATCACATGTGAAGAAAGAAAGGGAGAAATCAACTCCACAGATCTCCTGATCTCCTGTACCATTTGCATTTGGGTGTTTAGAAAACACATTTCAAAACCCTAGGAGTTGTTTCAAAGTTAAATTCTAATTGGCATTCTTTCATTCTCTCCTGCCTTTTCCCTTGACCTTAGGGAAATAATTTAATTCCTCCTGCATTGGTTTACCCTAAAAATAAAAGTACAATGATTTTCTGTCATATCCACCTTAAGTGACAACATAATTTTTAGCTGATTGTTGTTTGCTAAAAGCATTGAAACCTGTCAAGAAAAATATCAATCCCCGGTAGGGTGTGCCAAGGGACATAGAAGAAAAATGCCGAAGTCATAGTAGCTTTCCTTCAGTGGAAAGGTTCTGGCTTTACACAAACAAATATTTTTCTCTCAGCATTTCCCATCGACTTTATGAATCATTTGCATTGGGTTTTCACAGCTAAGCTCTTTAAAAATCTCAGCATCTCCTGTGAAAAGTATTTTCATGGGATTTCAAAATGCCCAAGAGCATAGTCTGGTGCACTGGTTTCAGCTACACCCTATTGCAGTGTTTAGAAATGATGGGAGATAACTGAGAAATAGGGAGGCAATAGACATATTTTGTGCTGAATGGCAAAAGTAGTTTTTAAATTTATTTTGAGTGTTACAACTAAGAGGTGCTCTGGGGTGGGGGAAGGAAGCTTCTTCATTCTACCATAGCCAATAGGAACATAAAAAGAGCTACGCTGGTTCACACCTGATGTTGATACAGTCCATCTCCTCCGCAGTACTAGTCATGAATAGATGCTTGTCAGCCATATATGATATTTCTCTCAAGTATCTCCTATTGTGTTGAATCTTGTTTACTGCATATTCCTCCCACAAAAAGATGAAAACTTATGCTTTTCCAAAATACTTATAGCAAGATCTCTAGCTGTACCATTTAACCAGCACCATTTACCAAAACAATACACGCACAAAAGTAGAAATACTCTATTTTAAAAGGAGTGAATATGACCATCTTCACCGTTAGTGTAATAATTCTTAAGTTGAGTACAATGATTATGCTTTATTACCTTATGTGAAAATATCTATTATTAGTAAAGAAATGTTCAATAGTCCTTGGCAGCATAATATGTTATTTTTATGAATAGTGTTATGCTCCAATGAATTTGGATTAGAAAGATCCCATTCCATAAAGACTGGGAATTCAGGTGAGAGCCTTTTCTAAAGTTGTTAATATTCCCTATTTTTCCTCTTCCACCGACCTCTACCTCCTGTCTTGTGCTTTGTATATGGTATTCCCACAGCACTGCTCAACTCCCCAGGCTACCAATCAAAACTGAGTGTATCTTTATACCAGTAGTCCCTGTGAGGGTGCTTCAGCAAACAGGGTTCAAGTTGGTTTTACTGAGCTGCTGTTAGATGTGCAGTACAGCAGAGTGCTATAGGCTGGATATTCCAGAGAAATAATCAGATTTTCTCCTTGTTTTCAAGCGTTCCTGGGCATGGATTCTAGAAATAGGTGGCAGAGATGCAAAGGACCCATCTACCACATTCTCTAGCCTTCTTTTTCCCTCAAGTCATTTTGTGAGGTAGCTGCATGACAGCGTGCACTCACCTTAGGATTTGATAGCTGACATATTAAACTTAATTTCTCAGAGAAGAATTCCTTGGAGCCCACTGACCCCCTCTAAAAGTTCAGCTTTGGCTCTAGAGGATACCGAATAACATCTCCCCCACACCACTTAGCAACAATCTATGCCATTGTTCTTCCAAAGGAATTTAGATCAGAACCATGTTCAGGATGTGAAGACACTAAAACTTTTGCAACATCGTGCAAAGGGAAAAGAATAAAAAGAGCTTCCCCATCCTCATTTAATCTGGCTGTTACATTTCTTAATATATTTAAAGTTTGGTGTATGTTTTGGGGTACACTACAGGGCACACTCCCTTGCATGTGAACTGCTTTCACTTCAGGTTTCCTCTCAAACGATGATGCTTCCTGACCCTGGCTCTGAGAGACAGTTTTGCACTACTGATTGCATTCATTTAAATGAGCAACCAACAACCTGTCAACACACGCATGGCAAACTTTTCTCTTTCTCTTAAGTATGCTAGACTATTAAAAAAAAAAAAAGTTTACAAAGGAGGTTAGGGAAAAAAAAAAGAATGTCAAGGGAAAGTGTTTCGTATCTGGGGGGAAAGAAACAATGCATCTCAACCTCAAGGAAAACAATAACATAATAATATCTAATATAATTCATGAACCATGAGATGTTAATTACTACTGTCCAGTACATACAGTTTCTGCAACAAACCCATTCCACATTCCTAAAATTAAAAAAAAAAAAAAAAAAAATTTATTTCAATGGGGACTCTTCAAAACAGGCATGGATATCATCTAGTTGAGATTCAATAAGCTTTCAGTTTTTTTAACTTAAGATGCAGCAGTTCTAGATGTCTGGAAATGGGCTGCATTTTATCCTAGGAAGATCTAAGAGGGGCAGATAATTTGCTACTCTTTCACTGCAGTTCTCCCAGTTAATTCATCTGAGTAAACTGACACAAACTCCCAAGTTTTTGACGGTTTGGACTTTCATTGCAGAAAATATGGAGCAGTGGTGGATACCACCAAACCACAAAACGTGTCACGCTCCAATGTCAGGTCTTCATAACTGCCATGAGATCTGGGCCTCTCCTGTTCTTTTCTATTCATCTGCCCAGTGTGTTTACTGGCTACTCTGGACCATTCTCTCTCCTCCCATCCCTCTTCTGCCCTGGGTGAGTAGACTGGAAGCTCTGAAGCACTGGCACTCTCTCTGCATGCAACCCAGAGCACAGGCAACAGACCTTCAGTGGCAATCGAGAGCTCTCAGTACTGCTGATAAGTAGTACAGATTCAATTATACAGATCAGACACTTGTTCTGATCTCAGTTACCCACCTATGCAGATGTAAAATTACTCAAAAGAAAGCCCCCAGTGTCAGCCTGACAAAGTACAGCAAATACTCTGTCCAACAATTAGTGTGGAAAGGGTTAATTGACCATGCTGATGTTTCTAGGACTGTTTTCTTCCTTACACTAGTGATCTTTTTTCCTTGTGAATGAAAAATCCCTCTGGTATTATTCTCTTGGTTTTATAACAAGCCTATTTAGAAGCATCTCAGCACCAAACCCTTGTAAGCAAACTGAATAGACAGAATAATCTAAGTTCTACGTAAAGGCAGACAAATACAGAAGTAGCTAACCCTCAGTCTTCTTGTGTTATTGCTAAAAATTAGAAGGTATAGCCAAGAAAACAAGCCATGCTACAGGAGACTGACTTGCAGCACCCCGAGGGTGGAGCATTTTTCTGGCTTATTCTGCTCCTGGTTTTAAACATCTGGTACACAAAGAAATTGTGTATTTTCTCCCTGCTAATTGTGAAGTACCTGCCTGATTGCTTATGACTGACAAGTGTCTGATAACGGGAAATGGTGGCACGGTAGGAGTTCGATGGATTAAGAAGAATGAGACAGGAAAACTAATGATGGAATTCTTCATTTAAACATTCATGCATACTGATTGAGGAATGTCAGCCTTAAATTTGTTGGAAGTGCTTGGATACAGGAATTGCTAAGCATCAAATGTTATTACTATCAGAATTTCTGTCACCATAGCTGTTCTGAGACCTAGACACAAAACAGTTTCTCATTGGGTGAATGAAGCAGAGAGAAACAGCTCAATGACCCCATTCCTCAGCTGCCTGAAATCCCTTTTCCATCCTGGTAGTGCACCTATGCTGTTATTTTCAGGGAGCCCCGTGCACAGCAGAGATGTTCTTTGGAAAACCCTGTGTCAGCTCTGTGGTCTCTGAGCCTCCACAAGTAGGCACTAAGTAGAAAATGCGCCAAGGCAAGATGATGATAACACATGTGGCTAGGATCATCCCCTGTGGGTGTTTCTGGGATCCCAGGGATGGTTTAGCCGCCGTGGGGACCAAATCACTTCCGGCAGCCTCAGAGTTGTGCTCTCCCCTAGTACTTTCACTGCTGGTGATTGCATCAGAGAGATGAACCAGAGACCAACAATGGGCTTTTTACAAAGGACAGATAAGGCCCCGAGGGAAAGGATTGTTTGAAACAGATGCCCTGTGGCTGAATTTTATTGGGAAATGTTTCAATTTCAAGATGAAGAGCAAACAAAACCATGAAAAGAAGCTGATGCAAGTAACTACTCCGATTTGAAGCACCCATAATTGAACTGAAAACAGGAAAGTGATATTGATTGAATATCCAAAGTAAAGCAGAGTGATCCAGCTTCAGACACAGCAGACAGAAGGGCAAAAGTAAACAAGTAGCCTGAAAGGTGGCCATTAGTTTAGCAATGTGAATTAGATGTTAAAATGTCAATTCATTTTTCATAGCCCAAAATATTATTTATGGCATAGATAAAAACTTCTAATTTCCAATAAAACATCCTGAAATTAATATTTTGCACTGAATCCTGCTCAAATTGCTCAAGTATATCATTGTATTGAAGTTGTTAAGCCTGTACGAATGAATAATGGCAGCAGGAGCTGGCCTTTTATTGGCATGACTTTCAAACGGCTGCCTTACTCAAGCATGCCTATAAAACACTCTTGCCACACTATCATGCATTCCATTTACTTCCCTTTTAAGAGAGAGGGGAAAAGGTTATTTTAGAAATACTTTAGAGTAATAAAATCTTTATTGCTACAATTTTTTTGTATCTATTATGCCTGTGAAGCCAGTTGATTTAGTTATGTCCACAGTTCTGGGAGTGATAGAAAGTCAGTACTTACACATTTTGTACACCTCTAAATATTACTTTAGCTGGAGTGTCTACTACTGGGGGGTGTGGTGTGCAGTTTTAGGGTCATATAGCTCACAACTTGACACAAATGAAAAAACACATGCTGGGTGTATCACAGCCTCACAATTCCTCTTTCCAATGGGACACAGCAGGTGTTTCTGGTTATGTTGACTTTCAAGGCAACAAATCTAAACAGGGATTGAATTGAAACCTGTTACTGTAAATGAAAGATATGAAAGGTTGAGAAGGAAAATCTACCAAGAGTAAAGAAGAATATAATCACACACACATATTGGTTTGGGATCTTTTGAAATCTACATGAGTAACAGCTACTTTCTAAGCATTATAAATATTTAAATACCCAACTGGGTATTTGGAACAGCATCTTCTTGCATTAAATTCCAAACATTCACTATTGTCCAGTTTATCTATTTACTGTGCAATGAGCCAAATAAACGTCTCTGCTATTTCAGCTGAAAACTTGCTTTTTATTCATTGAAGCAGTACTGTGCATTATTATGGAAGAAGCACCATATTCCTTTTACCACTCCTATCTTCCACTGCTGCTGGCACAGAGATGACCAAAAAAACCCCTGACTATGCTCAGTTATATGAGCCACTATTGTCATGAGAAGAGAGTAAAATCCTATTCTGCTTTGTTCATCAACAAACCTGTCAGCTAAATGTTGATTGAGCTACCTTCTCTGGTAGTGGCACAAGAGAAAGAGTAATCCTGGTGCAATTTTTAAAGTCTGAGGTAGCAGTGCTGGCAGTTAGAAAAATCATTGTGTAACTTATAAATGGAACAAATTTGCTCACAGGAAGTCACAGAGAGAAAAAAATATGGAACTCCATGCTGTCGTTTTGACAATTGCTTTCCTTCTATAACTGCACTTTGAAAGAGAAGCCAGCATCATTTGCAGTAAGATATCTGCTTTCTCAGCTGACACCAGTCTGCTGAATAGCAGAATGACAAATATCTCTGTGGTTATTTAATTATTTAGGGCATAATATGCTATTTTATTTGACAATCTGTTTGCTCTGTGGATAAACTGTAATGCTGAGCAATTTTTCCTCATGAAGGAATAAGATTATCTGCTCATTAAATAGCCTCACTGGCCCAATAGCATCATAACACTACAAATAGAAACTATTTCTATGAAAAGCATGGAGCAGAGACGCCTGGAAGTTGCAGAAAATACAAGAGACAACTCACTCCCTGCAGTGAGTGAGAGGAAGGAAAGCCTTGGGGACTTGCAGCAGCAGTGTTGCCTATATGGGCAGAGGAATTCAGGCTGCCAGGCAGATACAGAGGTGAAGATCAGCTTTCCCCTTTTGGCTGGTTGTTTTGGTTTGGACTGGAGGGGTGGGGTCCAAAGTGGCAATGCTCTGGCCATTGTTTCCTCCTGGGGAGTAAGCTTGGCCAACAAGTACACCAACAGACATTCCTTAGCTGCCTTGCAATATGAGAATCATAGGGCTACCAACATCAGGGCTGTTTATGGTTATGGTGAATCCTCTTACGCCCCTTCTAGGAAACCTGGGTGCTTGATTAGCACTCTGAAGTGCCTGTGCACAAATGCCACACAGCACAGGGAATAAACAAGAAGAACTAGAAGTCTACATGCAGTCACAGGGCCATGATCTCATTGCAAATACAGACATGATGCAAAAGCTCACATGACTGGAATGTTGTTACAGATGGCTGTGTACTTTTTGGAAAGGACAGGTAAGGGAGGTAAGGTGGTGGAGTTGCTCTTTACGTGAGAGAGCAGCTGGAATGTATCAAGCTTTATCCAGAGACAGGCAAAAAAGTTGAGAACTTATCAGTAAGACATAAGGGACAGGCCAGTATGGGTGAAACTGTTGTGGGTGTTTACTAAAGGCCACCTGATTAGGAGGAGGAAGTTGATAAGGCTTTCTATAGGCAGCTGGAAATAGCCTTGCAGTCAAAGCCCTTGTTCTCCTGGGGAACTTCAGCCACCCTGATATTTGTTGGAGGGATGAGAAGTCTCAGTACACACAGTAGATGTTGTCTACCTCGACTTCAGCAAAGCATTTGACACTGTCTCGCATAAGATCCTCATAGGTAAGCTCAGGAAAAGTGGATTAGATGAATGGAAAATGAGGTGGATCAAGAACTGGATGAATGGCAGAACTCAGAGGGTTGTGATTAATGAAGTAGAATCCACTTGGAGGCCTGTAGTAAGTGGTGTTCCCCAGGGATCAATACTGAGTCTAGTCTAATTCAACTTGTTTACAAACGACCTGGACGAAAGGATAGAATGTATCCTCAGCAAGTTTGCTGATGATATAAAACAGGGGCAGTGACTGATACACCTGAAGGTTGTGATGCCATTCGGTGGGACCTTGATAGGCTGGAGAGCTGAGCAGAGAGAAACCTAATGAGGTTCAGCAAGGGCAAGTGCAAAGTCCTGCACCTGGGGAGGAATAACCCCATGTACCAGTTTAGGTTTAGGGCTGACCTGCTGGAGAGCACTTCTGTTGAAAAGGACCTGTCTTGGTAGATGACAAGTTAACTAGGAGTGGCAGCGTACCCTTGCAGCCAGGAGGGCCAATGGTATCCTGAGGTGCATTGGAAAGAGTGTGGCCAGGGGATTGAAGGAGGTGATCCTGCCCCTCTATTCAGCTCTAGAGAAGCCACATCTGGATTACTGTGTTCAGTTCTTGGCTCCTCAGTACAAGAAAGACAAGGAGCTACTGGAGAGGACCACAAAGATGATGAAGATCCTGAAGTATCTCTCTTATGAGGAGACTGCAGGAGCTGGGCCTGTTTAGTCTAGAGAAGAGAAGACAGAGGGGATCTCATTAATGCATATAAATATCTTAAAGGTGGTTGCCAAGAGGATGGTGGTAGACTCTTTTCAGTGGTGTCCAGTGACAGGACAAGGAGCAAGGGACATAAACTAAAACGCAAAGAGTTCCACCTCAAAATGAAGAAGAATTTCTTCATTGCAGGTGGCAGAGCACTGTAACAGGTCGCCTAGGGAGGTCGTGGACTTTCCTTCTCTGGAGACATTCAAAACCTATCTGGATGCATTCCAGTGTAACCTGCTCCAGGTGACCCTGCCCTGGCAGAGAGGCTGGACTTGATGATCTCCAGAGGTCCCTTCCAATTCCAACAATTCTATGATTTTGTGATTGGCTTAATTGGCTTACAGACCCTGGGGAACAATAGTTGAATTATGATAATATACCACAGGAACAAAATCAACGAGCCCCACTGTGATTTCCAACTGTACTGGTTGGTGGTTTGATCCAGAATGCCAAAGAGATACAGAAGGTTCATCTTTCCTCACGTGATTCCATCTGATGTGTATCTTCAGATGGAAATGCTCCAGAGTTCATGAAGTTATATAAGTGAGGACAGCAGGCATGATGCTTTGACATGATGCTTTGATTTTTGCTGGGCCTGCATTCTCACAGTGATAATAACAAGCTCTAAGCTATCAAACAGTGCTTTCCATTTTAAGATGGCAAAATAGTTTCACAGAGCTCTGTCATCAACATAATTTTACAGATGAAAAAGCACAGAGAAGTATTTTTCTTGGACCTGTGTAAGAAACCAGCAACATATCTAAAAGCAATACCCAGCTTTCCAACCTCCTAATCTAATGCTCTAAGCTACTATTTTATCCTAGAGATAAGAACATGAATAAAAAACTTTTTCATAACACCAGCAGCATAGTTTACATCACCTATATAAAAAAACAATAATGACAAGAGATCATTTTAATAACTGACTGTTTTGGGCAGCCTAAGATTTTATCTGAACAGTGCTATGCCAAATGGCAAACTGACTATCACAGGAGCTAATGGACATATAAGAGCTAGACCTTGTATCCTGCCTTAGATGAAAGGTCCAGATGAAAAAGCCACCTCATCTATTTTCTGTCTCTGACAGTGACCAAAATGTTAGGGAGGAACAGAGCAAGCATTTATCAATATGTCTGTAGAATATTCTCAGAAGACCCAAGACTTTGTAAATTATGAACTTTCTGAGACAAAAGATGTGGTTTTTATTTAATAGCCCAATGGTAAGAAGTGCCACAGCTTACCTGAAAGCTGAAGAAGGCGCTCTATTAGTTTATTCTGAATACAAATAACTGAGTGGCAGTTGATGCCTCATAATACATGTACAGGAAGAAACGTGAATAATTTCCCATTCACTCTCTCCATTTCCAGGAAAGAAACTGAAATTTTTTTTCATTTTCTAGGCTTCTGTCACCCAAGGTTAAATGCAAAGAGCAGGAACAAAAAGGAAGTTCAGTCCATGCTGACAGCTGCTAGTGTTGGGAGAGGTCCACAGACAGTCCTGTGAAAGAAGGGACTGAGATTCAGCAAAATATCACAGGCCTTGTCCCATATATCTTGGGAATCTTACCACTTGGATTGGCTGACATGGTGTATATAAGGCAAATAACTCTTTGCAGCTACAGTAGAATAATTCAGTATCTCTGCCCATTTAACTTTCTGTCTTCTCTGATGCTGCCAGCACAGCTTCTTTCTGGTTTCAGTGTCAGTGTGGACATCAATTAATTTGAAATATGTGATTCCATAAATTCATTGAACACAGATTGATTTGGTACCACTGACTTTCAGTGAAACAAAACTTGGGGTGGCGATCTACAGATATAGTGTTGTGTGCCATGTTGACAAGCCTGAAAGGGTAAATATTTTCTTGAAAATTGCACGATCTTCCTGCCCCAGCAGAAGCATACATGGTCCATTTGCCTTTTAAACCAAGTATTTTTAGACCTTTAAATTTTTTTGAAGGTAAAGATGGTTAACTTAGTTTCAATAAGTGGCTTTCAAAAAAGGGTGTCTTGGCTCTACAGGGTCTTTTAAGCACTTCAGCTATGTTTATGGATGTGATGCTGCAGTGTCACTCAGAAACAGCCAAGCTCAGGCTCAAGGAAAAGGGTAACATAGTGTTTTGCATAGGCTAATGCACCTGGGTTTATGAGATTATTTGGCCAAATAAAGCACTGTGATGGCCCAGTGGGATTGTAACCCAGACCAGGCCAGAGTTAGTCTCACCATCTTTGTAAGGCATTTCTCTGTATGGAGTGACAAGACCATCCTAAGTCCTTTGATGTGTCAGTATATGTATTACTGCCTAACTAAGCTCTTGTCTAGATTGAAAACAAAACTTGTTTTTCAGGACCACATGGAGGTTTTCCAGGTCTTAGTTTGCCTGTCTGCATTAAAGCGCCAAAACAATGTATGTGGCATGCTTTAGTATGGAAAGGATTTCTAAGTATACAATCCCATTGGTCATAATTAGCAATATAATGCCTAATGATCATTAGTCAAAAGAGGTCTTCAGTTACTTGATTTTCATCCAAAACCTGTTGATTAGTAATCCCCTGTAGCTGGACCATAACACTCTACTGAAGCATTGAAGAGAAACTTGGCCTGAATTTAATCATTTGATTAGCATTCATTCAAGCAAAACATTCCCTTTTGTAGAGAGCAAGCATATTTTCTACTTTTTGCTAGCTTCTGACAAGAAGCAGGTGTATTAAGCATAGGAAATTTATACAGTACAGAGTGTTTTTAGACCAAGCACATGGAAAAATACATTTTGCCTTGACAACTCTGACACTTCCTAGTACACCAGTAAGGTATCACTGAGCTGTCATCAGCTGTGCTCTCAGATGGGAGGGAGATGATGCACACACAGAAATGAAAAAAAAATAAAGGAAGAGAAAAAACCCCACTTAAAATATAATTACAGACATGTTATCTAAAATTAATCACTGGAATATTGTTGCTGTGATGTTGTATTTTTTGGTGATAAGCAGTCAGCAAGGTTAAATTACCTCGTTTCTTAAGAAAAACATGGATCAATGTAACAGTTACTAAGATGTTGATTTTGCTCCTATGTCTTTTCTGCTGAAACCTTGGGAACCACTTGGAGTGTATTGCATCTTATCAAACTGCCTAAATTAGTCAGCAGCAGCTACTCTCAGTAACCACAGATGCACATAAAGCCCTGGAAGATGATACACACTTCAGAAGTTGGATCAGCACATACATATGCAGGATACTGGACAGTGAAATAATGTATGCCAAGAGTAGGGAAAATACCTTTCGGTTTAAATACACTGAAATGCTACTTTCTGCTCCAGATCACACTGAGAGCTTCCCTTTGATGGGACTGGCTGCGACTGTTGACCCCTATACACTTTTCTGAATTGTATCAACCAAGGTCCATCTCATTTTCTGCTTCCTTCAACAACTGTATTGCCTGGCCACTCTTAGAGTTTAACTTGGTCTCTATACAACCTACTTTTAGCCAACATATTACACCATACAGCATGATATTACTATTCCTGCCTCCCAGATGATTATTGCTTTTCATTCATGACATATTAATGAATCTTCTCTCTCTGTTGGGAGTATCTGGAGAAATTAAAAGTATAGTTAGAGGCTGGGTGAAAGTTTCTGCCTTCTGCCACCCACCCCAGGCTCTCACAACTTTTAGACCTATTCTTGACATCCCTTGGAAACTTCAAATAAATCTCTGAATCCATGAGGCAAGGCTAAAAATGTACCCATCAACTCAACATGCAAGGAACTATTTTCACTACGGATAGTAGCTACTTCTATCTGCATGATTTTTTGTTTCTTCTACATCTTCTTATCTGGTGAGTTAGGAGGGAATTTCTTACTCTTAACGTTCTTCCTCAGTTGATGTCCATAAGGGATCACAGCCCCTGAAGCTTCCCTGCTAGAGACAGATATGTTGTACTGTCAGCAGATTACAGGACAGGAGTTTTTTTGTTCGGCAGTTCTAAGTCCCTCCTGGCTATGAAAAGAGGTGACAGCAATAACTAGAAAGAAAAGGAAGATTAATGGTGTGTATAACACTGTAGAAATAAGAAATAATCATACTTTGCAGGAAGGAGCTTTCCAGAGGAAATGGCTCAGGAGAGGAGGATGCAGGAGTGGAGCCAGTAACATCTGTAACTAGTCATTTGCCATTTCATGCAACCACCTGATAAACTTCATGCAGTACCCTGATAATAGTTATCTTCTGGTTAGAATGCTACACAAAGCAGGGAGTTCATGATCAATGTCTGGCAGGTACAGGGGCCATGTTATCAAGCAACACACATTCTTTTGCAGACCCATATTTCTAACTTTGATTAATTTCCATTTATTTTCACAATTTATTCATTATGGACTGAAAGGAACAGTTACAATAAATACTAGTGAAACATCTGTTAACTCCCTAATTTTCATTAAGATTCAAATAAGTTCTAATGGACACAAACAGAGAAATTAATATTTAATTCATATTAACTCTTTCACAAAGAAATTTTGTGCCTAGGCTAAGATTCAGTGTACTAGGTCTTGTGGATGATTTCTAGAGTTTTAATGTCCAAAGAGCATCCTGCTTTTTGCTCACAAAAATATACACATAATATGGAGAGAAGGACATTAGAAGGGGAGCTGGGATGGAAAAGGCAATGAAGAAGAAACAGTATGTGAAAAAAAAAAATCATTTCATTACACCACTTGCTAACAGGAAAACCACTTTATCATGGGACATAAATGGGATTTGCCATGATGAAATCTTACAGAAGACCTGCTAATTCAGACAACTGCACTATGAGTTACTTATCTTTCCCAGTAACCTTCTGTGAAAGAGCATAGGCATCATGTGTGTGCTTGCCTAGTTTTGAAGAATTAAATAATGTTCTGGATACCCGTGTGCAAGTTATGCATGTGCCAATTAGTTCTTAGCTTCTGTTCAGCAACTTTCCTAACAAAGATTTTTGTGAGTGCTCATGGTGGTTTTAACATTTTCTGATCATTCAACATGGTATTTGGTGGTTCTGTTTCTAGAAGTGCTGACATCTTCTGTCTACGATTAAAACCAATTAATCTGTGCCCTGAAACAACAAATTTATATAAATTATAAGGGGACAAACCAAAAGCAAAGTGTTCCAAAAGTTAAGAGATATCTGTAACAAATAACTTTGATTGCCATAACTTAAAGAGTTAGTGGAGAGTCATGGAGGATGGTAGTGTAGATTGGATTTGAGGCAGATAGTTATGGCATATAGTGGGAACTGAAGGTCCTTTTCTATAATATTTAACCCCTATCCTTCTCTTTGGTAAAATCTAGTGAGGTGTCACCTAAGGTGGTAGACAATAGAGCTCCAGAAGAGAGAGAAAAGTATACCTAAATACACTTTTACTGGGCTATATGAATAGCTTGTGGAGATTTAGTCCTGACATTTGAGAGATCAGTAAACATACTTACAATACCTTTTCAGCTTTGATCACACATCTGACGTCCAGAGTGTGAGGACCCTCTTTAACAGCCATGAACCAAAATCACTTTGTGCTTTGCTCCCAGCAAACAGAGTTTGTGCTGCTTTTCTGTACAGATCTGATCACGTGCTGGAACCACTTTAAATCAGGAATGTCCTGTCTCAATATGGGAAAAATCTCATTTTATCTAAAAGGGCAACTGTGTGCCCTCAATTCCTGGGAAAACACAGTTGCCCCTGGAAGGTGTTACCTCTATAGCTGTAGATAAATTTTGGTTTTGTGTAGGAGATTTCAATTGATGGAACCTGACCAATCCTTTTTTTTCATTTCCTATGGATGTAAACATCAACAATAAGGTTTAAAATACACAGAGCCCGTGAAATTTTTACTGTTGATTTCAAATACTCTACCAGTTTTTCCCTCCCTGCTGATTTTTGAAATTCGAAAAAGCCCATTTGATAATGTGAAAATGATTGCTAAAAATGGCCAAACACAGTATATAACTTTGCACATGTATTTAAGGGAAGTATTACACTTGTGTCCTTTACATTTGCTTACAGCAAAGCTCCTTGAAAATTAACTCTCAGTACAATTTTTTTTCTCTGAGTTAAATACTTATCATGTCAGCAAATCCTTCTGTTATTCTTGTTTCTGGTCATATATTTCATTAAATTCCTAGGTTAATTTATAGGAATGACACAGCAAACCTGGCAGCCGTAATCCCTTTAGTAGTTCAATATGTTTATGAGGGTTGAAGGATGTTAAATGTGGCAGTTTAAATGCTAAGCTGAGTAATCAGTTCATTAGGAATTTGCTCAATGTGTTTGCCATCTGCAGCTGAAGCATGCAAAACCGGACTCAGATAATTCACCAGACAGTTTAATGTATGAACAAGATAAACTCCTCAAACATTGATTGACAAACCCTGGAATTTTGTTAGTAGAGTTAAGTGCATATTCACACCCACGCCCATGGATAACTTAACCACTTGCATCATAGAGGAACAGTAATATAAATGTATTTAGCAGTCAGGTCAGGTATGTACAACTCCACCTCCAATATCCTGACACAGGACAGCCTCAGTCAGCAAAGCCAGGCTTCAAGGGATGGAGGAGAAATCTGGGGAGCTGTGGAAATCTTTCAGTTGACTGCCATGGGGACCATACCACACCTCTGTGACACACTTGCAGATTGCAGTCCCCGTGGCTCTATGGTGGCGTGTATTTCTGTCTGGAGGAACTACATTCCCCATTGCAGCAAAATCCTGTTGCCTTCTTGAAACCATTTCAGCCTTTTGAAATCAAACTTCATTTTATGCTGTCCCATTCTTCTCTTCTACTCTAGCCTGATGAACAGGCACTCTGCAGCCTGAATGTGGTTTGTTGTTTTTATTTTTTCCTCCCGTACACGTAATTCCTCCCATTGACCCTTATCTCACTCTCCACTGAAAGCTTTTTCTCTTCTAATGTTGAAAACAGCTACAACCATCAATAATTCAACAAAACTCAGAAAAAAAATGACTCAAATTTCGTCCAAGCCCCCATGCTAATATATTTTTTCTGTCGGAGTTAATACCTCTAGACATTTCTAGCTCCTAAGATGCATGGAATATAGTGATTTAGGGGAAGTTCAAATCCCTGGTTGTATGTCTGATCTGATAGTCTCCAGATGCACCATACAACCCCAATATGACAAACATCCTTGTCTAGATAGCAAGAGGAATTTGCTTAGGTCAGTTATGGTGTGAATAAAACGGTCAGAAAAGGCTGAACCACCCCAGACTCCATAGTTTCCTGAGCATCTACCTGTTTTTTTTTTCAGTAAAGGAAGGTGCATCTATCACAGTAATGAATTATAGACTTTTCCTGTCAGTGCCGAAGATGTCTGTGAGGATAAACCTGAAGCAGCACCTCCTCCTCCAGCACTCCATTAGCATTCACTCAGTTCCTTCCTAGCATCCTATTAAATGCAGAAGCAATTCGTGAATTGCTGAGTATTTCACTGATCAAAAATCTCTTGAGGCTCTGCTTCTGCAACAAAAATTTGTGTAAGGAGAGAAAGGAGGGCAGAGGAGAAACAGCACAGCAAAACCCTCTATCAAGGCTTGGCATGATAAACAAACCTGTGAAGGAAGGGTGTGCTGTGGGGAGAGGGAGGGGTGAAGTGATTATGTGGCAGAGAATAATCTTCCTCCCAAAAATGCCTCTGGGACAGAGGAAGCAAGAAAACATGAGAATCCCGCCA
The DNA here is from genome assembly GCF_003031625.1 of Empidonax traillii. NCBI lineage: Eukaryota > Metazoa > Chordata > Aves > Passeriformes > Tyrannidae > Empidonax > Empidonax traillii. The sequence goes on along the minus strand of NW_020955395.1, from coordinate 833,326 downwards.
GTACACACAATGACCCTTCAAAGCACCATGGGGAACCCACTGATGAAGCGCTGCTCTCTAATGCCTCCTGCCAACTCGGTGTTTGCCAAATCCCATTTGCTTCTAATCACTCACAGACAGTTGCTTGGCCTTAATCTGCTCCCTCTTTTTCTGGCACAAAGTTGGAGTTAGGCTGCAGAAGCTCGCTTGGTGCCAGTGTGTGAGAGAGTAGAGCTGTGACTATCTTCATGGTCCACAGAGAAATAAAAATGCTGCCTGACCTGCCTTGGTGGTTGGCTTGGACAAGTCCTGGAGAAGCAGGTGGGTAGCAGGGTGGGCATGTGGACCTACCTGATATTATTATAAGGGTTAGTCTTATAGGAAGACAAAGTACACACTCAGGATATGGGATCTGATGGGATTCATCCAAGAATTCTCAAAGAGCTAGCAGATGTCATCACAGTACCTCTCTTGATGATTTTCTAGCGGTTGTGGGAATCCAGAGAGATCCCAGCTGACTGGAAGATGGTGAACATGGTTCCAGTTTTCAGGAAGAGCAAGAAGCAGGACCCCGGGAACTACAGGCCTGTCAGTCTCACTTCAGTGCCTGGAAAAGTTATGCAGAAGATTATTCTGGGAAGTATTGAAAAACACCTGAGAGACAACACAATCATTGGTCACTGCCGGCACGGATTCATGAGAAGAAAGTCCCTCTTATCAAACCTGATTTCTTTTTATGACAAGACAACCCACCTAGCTGATCAAGGGAAGCCAGTTGATTTTTAGATTGCAGTAAAGCTTTCAATACTGTCCCTCACAGTGTCCTTCTGGACAGAATGTCCAGCACACAGCTGGATAAACACATCATGTGGTGGGTGAGCAACTGGTTTGTGGGTCAAGCACAAAGGGTAATAGTGAATGGGCTAACATCAGACTGGCCTTTTGAAGGCGAGCCCAGTTTTCTAAATCATCTTTCATGGCACAGCAAGTACAAAGAGAAAAGAGAATCCTTATAGGTGCTAATGACCCACACAAAGCACCGAGGCAAACCTAACATGGATCTGAGCAATGTTTGCTATTCTCTGTAAGACCAGCTGTTCATCACGTCCATCTTTCTTCAGCCCTTAAATTATGGTAATACTTAAGGACAAGGAATTGCTTTCTGACCCTCCCCTCCATACCTTCAGCAGCAGAAGCAATCAGCTGACACTCTGAAGCACAGCAGTTGATTGCATTTTGCATGCATAACGGTGGCTGTTATTATTGGTAAGAACAACAGTTTTACAGTTCAACAAATGTGTCTTAATCATTTTCTGCTTATGTAACACACCATATACAAGTATTAATGCAATCAAGTGCACTCTGAATACTAACCACAGAAATGTTGCCTGCAGTCTTCTTTTACTTAATAAACTGTTACTGAATCTAAGGTCTGGATAGAAGAGCACTGTGCAGAAACTGGGAGATTTGAGGGGATTGGTCAGGTGTTTAGATGTTTCACAGGTAAAGTGATCCTCAATAATTATGGATTTAGACTATAGTTTAAGAAAAAAAACCAGAAAATTCCTTCGTGTCTCTGATCTCTTTTGCCACTGGGCCATCAGGATTAGTTGCACTGATTTCTGTCTAGTTATTCTGAATTTTAAATCTTGTATGTAAGAGCAGATGAAGTCTGTATGCAGCAATAATCTTATCTACCCTGGAGAAAAGGCAAAAAAAAAAAAAAGGTGGAAAAAAAAAGTAGCTATGTGTGTAGATATAGGGATTTTGCTCCCGATACTCATAAATTAATTGTGCCAGTACCCTCCTTAGGACTGAGAAGAACCGCTACAGACTGGCGTACATCTGTACTGCTGAGTTTCCTCATCCTTTCCACAGGGAAGATTCATCTCAGCTAGATTCTGAGAGAATCTTGTGGCCCCTGCACACCTGAGTGATTGTTTGGGAGAGTGCACAAGCCAAATCTTCTCCAGGGACCTTTCTAGCACGTGACAGTATGAACAATCAGATCTGGATGCCCAGGAACCTTTTCTCTCACTTTTTAAAATCCTGAACTATAACAATCACAGCATTGCTAAACCAAATTTGTTTAAGATGTAGTATTTTGAGTTAGGGATTGCAGGCAAACTGCGAATAAAGGTTACTTTTAAAATAGTACTACTACAAGATGTACTTTCTTTCGTCAGTGAACATCTCATTTTATCTTTCCTTAATGTGAAGGAGGGAGAACAACAAACTCACTCAGATGGGGAGACAAACAGTTCTCAAAGGGCCCCTGAAAATTAATTTCTAACTTGGAACTATCTGGGGGTCTTAGCAGTCCTTGCTACAACATTTTTAATGTTTACATATTATTGCAAGATAAACCTTGAAATGAAGGTATCATTCATACCAAAGGCAAATATCACCTTGACTTTTTGATAGAGCATTGATCAATTTGCACAGTTCAGGTAAAGTGTACAGAAGCATTCCTACTGCTTGGTTCTTCTCCTAACCAGACTTTGTACTAGAAGAGTTTTGTTTGTCTCTTTTCTTGGTTTTGACCCTTCTCTGTGTGAAACCAAAATGAGGTGTTTTTCTGTGAATTGTTTGGTGACTTGGACTAAGAAAATATGATCAGTTCCTGTGTCGTGGACCCTTAAGTGGTTTGTAACCAAGATTTTAGACCCAAAAAACCCACTGAGCATGTCACTACTGCTTGAGCAAAATATCACTAACTTGAGCGAAATAAAGAACTTCTTAACCTATGAGACTGCACAAGGCCAGTCTGATTGGTTTCCTGCCAGCAACATGTGAGGCTTACTCAGCCCTTCTAACTAAATTTTGAGAAAATCATTGTTGTGGCACTGGCGAGCAAGTTTCTGAAGTCACCATTTCAAAGGCAGAAAAGAATAGACTGCCCTTCATTGAACACTACAGCAAACTGAGCAAAGGGAAGCAGAGTCAGAACTGAGACCAGCAGGCATGCCTTCTTGTCTTCTTGTCTCTCAAAGTAATGCTTAATGGCATAGACAACCCCAGGAGCTGAGTCATGCATTTCCCCAGGCTCAGGTAGGTACTGGAAGGAGAGTCACAGAATCACAGAATAACAGAATCAGCTGGGTTGCAAAGGACCTCTGAGATCATCAAGTCCAGCCCTTGATCCACTACCACCACCATTACTAGACTATGGCACTAAGTGCCACATCCAGTCTGTTCTTAAATACCTCCAGGGACGGAGAATCCACCACTTCCCTGGGCAGCCCATTCCAATGCCTGATTACCCTCTCTGTAAGGAATTTCTTCCTAGTCCAAACATCCATTCTGCTCTTGACAAGTTATTTTGTCTAAATATTATAATGATGATTCCCAAGATTTTAGATTGTTTTTTCTGAGAGAAAAATGAGCAATTTGATTTCTTTGCTGCTGGGATCAAACACCCAAATAGCCTGTAGCATTATTACATAAATACAGATGAATATACTACAGTAGGACAAGGAAGACATTCAACACAAAGAATGTCCTCTTCTCAGTGGCACTGTGCACCAGAACGACCTTTACATGTTAGAGTTTCAAAGTTTGAAGAATTGCATTACACTCATACCCTCTCAGCTTCTAGGAATATTTTTACCCCTCTACTCAGGGTCTCATGGCTTTCTATAATGGCAGATTATTGACAGATACCAGAAACTACAAAAACAAAGGTATCTTGCACTGGGGGACGTGAAGCTCCAAGAAGCAAATGATGCAAAAATAAGTCTTTTTTCTGTGTCTTGTGGGAGTCAGGATATGTGTGACTGGTTTTATTTCCTTAGGATGATATAAAGGCTTGGCTTTCACAAGTTTGGGAATTGTGAATCTAGATGTTTCTATAGCAGAAAATGCAGCATAGAAAATAGCAACATCCACAAAAATGCTGAGCAGTCCCTCAACATTCAACCATGCATAGCAACAACACATACTATTATGACAGCCAATAAAGAATAGAGTACCCAGATGAATGGGATATATTTTTGAATTTGCATGTTAAATGTATTAACAGTACCGCCCGGACCACAACCAGGATGTTAAGGGTCACAAAAGCGAATTACTGTGCAGTTGATAACGGCAAGGATGAACAACTCGGTGCGTGGGGGATCAGATCTGCTTAGTGTCCTGATCATAACCATTCTGGATCCAAAAAAATTAGCATTTGCAAAGAAAAGAATAGTGTCTTCTGAGTTGCCAGCATCTGAATTCTTCTGTTTAACAAATTCTCTTAGACCTGTCTTGGTTACAAAATTTGCAAGGGTACAAAAAAAACGGTAAAGGAGAACCGGTAAAGGAGAGCTCATCTGAATGAATCTGAACCTCTTAACTGACTGGAGAGATGTCTGCTTTATGAAAGGGAAAATTTACCTTGTGTTGTCTTCAGCTAGCAAAAGGAAGAAGAAAAAAAAAAAAACAGATGCAAGTACAAAAGAACTGTGGGGAAGGGAGAAATAGTGGAAGACACAGTAATTGGATGTAGCTGCTTTACCAAAGTACCGAACGAATGAGCTGGAAAGCATCCTGTGTTCAAACATAATGGTGCTTCATTCTCCTGCAGGAGTGGGCAGAGTGAAGGGCCAGAGCCATTTTCTCTGCAAAATCCATCATTAAGATATGTGCTGTATGACGTGTGGCACCTCATTATTTATTTCAGGTTGCTGATGCCAGCCAAGTGTGTTGGACCATATGCAGGGCTGCACGCTAAGAATTCCTCCAAGTTATGATCAGGATTTTTCCAGTGACTGATGGCAAACCATCTGCACAGCATAGGCCTCATTTTCCCCAGATGTGAAAAAATGGCAAACTCTTGTCATTTATAAAATTGACAGTGTTAAAATTAATCAGCAAAAAACAGCACAAAACCTTCATCCTTGGATGAATAGTTTTTCACCTAGCTAATCTGTCCAATTTCTCTGGAACTGGATATTTGATTATTCTCTGAGACTGTTATATTTACAGAGTATTGTGGAAGAAATTTTAATGGTGCCCTCTTATAAGACTCAACATTGATTTTTTTTTTCTAAAGAAACATGACTTTTATGAACCAGAAGAAATGTAATAGTTAATCATGGTACTAGAAGGGATTCTGTGTCCCTACTTTTGAACTGTATTCACAAGAGGACATGAAGATGGAAGAGAGTTATACCATCTGAGGTTTTGTCTGACATGGTTTGAAAATAGAGTTCAATTCTGAGATGAAAATCTGGTATGCTGTAAGTTGCTTTATAACCCAAAAATTGCAAAGAAGCCAAAATGTTAGAAGTATTTATAGAGTTAAAGTTAAAATTAAAAAAGTAATCATGAAAAATATTGAAACATAAGCAAACTTGATCATCTAGAAACGCTGGTCTTTAATCTGAAATACCTTTTTTCAAATTACCTAAAACTTGATTTATACAGCAGTTAAAAAAAGAGACAAAACACTAACTGTTAGGATAACTTATTTTGCTTGACTGTAAATAAGTGCTGTCTATGACTGAGGTAACAATTCAATTAGGAATCCAGAAAACATTGGTTTACTACTATAGCTGCTCTTAATATGGCTCAGCCTAAAAATTTCCAAAATCAAGATTTCAAAGTTTTATGGTCCATCCAAACATCTAATACACTCCTCTAAAGAAGTAGCTAATCTAAATATGCAAAATACTGGGAGGAAAACAAAAATATTAGCCAATATTATTTTGAATGCCAAGAGCATGTAACACCAAAAGGAAGCAAAATGCCAAGGTTACTCAAGAAACCAGCGTCAGAGCCAGGAATTGTTCTGACACCCTGAGAGCATACTCAGTGCAAAAGCATCCTTGTCCTCTGGAGACTTACGATATAAGGAAGTTATTCTGTGTGATGAAAAAGGAAAAACGGAGGCTGTGTCTGTATGCCACTCCAGATCCAGGATTAGTTTCTTACAGTAATGAGATGGCTAAGTAATTCCACAGGATTTCACCGAAGTAATCAAGTCCAGACATTCAGCCTTAAGACAGTGATGAAGACAAAGTCTTTGCTGTTATCAATGCACATAGTTAAACAGCAAGAAAGTAATTTGAAAAGCGCCTTCTGCTAGAGCTGCCACAATTCTTCCTGAAGCATACCCTGGCTAGAAGTGCATTTGAGACAGTAGGGGTATTAAGATCCTTCCTGGTAAAAAGTTGCCAATGATGCTGGTGTGTATGTGCCCTTGGAGTGCCCAGGCTGTCAGCTGCAGCAGCTGCTGCTTCATTCATTATACATGAGGAGTCACAGGCAGCACGAAGCACTGAAATTAATCCTGACAGAGTCATGAATAAAATGTAAATATATCTTGAGAAGGAAACATTTGCAAGGGAATTAAAAAGAAAAAAAAAAGAAAGAAAGAAAAAGGAAAAAAGAAAAAAAAAAAAGGAAAAAGAAGGAAACTGATCAATTGTAGGAATGTAAAAGAATGAAGCAGTACAGTCTGCGGGGTGAACACCTGTGTCTTCTTGCCTCCTTTTATGCCACCAGGAAGCAGACTCCAGGACTTTTAGCACACATCACAGTGTGGCAGCTGCCTGGGGATATAAACACAGAAGCTCAAAATCCCCTCCCTAAAAAAACCCCAAAAAACCTCTCACAACCAACAAAAAAACCATCAAATCAAATAAACACACACATACACCCTCCCCAAAACAAAAAGAAAATAAGCCAAACCAATAGAAAACCAACCAACCAACCAAACAAACAAAACCAAACCAACAAAAAACCAAACCAAACCAAACAACAACAACAACAACAACAACAACAAAAACATATGTGCCCAGGGAGTTTTAAACCCAAATGAACTGTAGAACTTAATTTGAGAGAAACAGAATAGAGTTTGCTCCGTGCATGGATTTGCAAAAGAGGGAAAAGGTGGTATCCATTTGGCTTTTAGCCACAACTTCCTATTGTCTCAGTGCCTAGTTAAAAAAGTTCTGTCAGTTTGGTTTGGAGCTTTAAGACAAGTTTGTTTCTGGCTGCTACATTTTTCAGTAGGCAGTGACCATATGAGTTCTTCTAGGTTGTTCGTCCAGTAAAGCAGACCAGTTAAATCACTTTTGATAGAACCATGTAATCCAGCTGGGACGCGGTTAACTCCTGGAGAAGCTCAGACTACATTGACTATTATATGACTGTTCACATTACTTGGTAGCCAGCAAGTTGCTTCACATCACCCTACCTCAGATTATCTGGCTTTACAATCCATCAAATGATATTAATCTGCTTCACTGGGGGATGAGGAAGAATTATATGATTCTGATAAAATGTTTTCTCTAGATGCAAAGACTGACTATAACACTGATTTTTCACAGCCTCTTTCATCCCCTGTGGTTTCAAAACTGCAGGTCAAATATTGCTCTCAGCTACACCCAGGCAATTCCAACCAATTTCAGTTGCAGGCAGGACAAAAGTCTGCATATGCAGGGTTCAATCTAACATCGCCACAATTTGTGTATGTATGTTCCTGAAGGATACGTGGGTGGCACACAAAAGCCACTCTCTGACACTGCTCTCTGGGTAGCAACAGTACCTACCCAGTGGGGTGCAGGAGGGAGAAATGAAGAATCATTTTCCCAGTGGAAACTACAGTGAGAATTTTAAGCAGGGAGAATGTAATTACCTGAAGTGGAATCGTACATTATACCCATCACACCATTCCACATAAAAATTTAAAGCACGATTTGCAACTGAGAAAGCTGAGGTGAATTTCTGAGTTTCATTAATTTGGTTCCTCCTTTTTAGCACTGTGCTGCTGATGAGAGGCAGATTCACCTGCATGGAGAAGCAGTACCACCTTCTCCATGCCCTTATCTGGAGGGAGAAGCTGGAAGGTGTGTTGTACCTATTTCTGAAATGACTTCAGCTACAGATCTTCCATCATAATCTTTTTACTGCTTTTACCCAACATTTTGTCTATATGTTAATGGATTCATATATGTAACTAAACCACAGTCCCTAGCTCCATCTATTACATGGCACTGGATGCCTCAAAATCCCTAAGGCTCTTAAACCTCCAGTGAATCCCTCCTGAGACACAGTGACAATTTTAAAGGCAAAAACTGAGACTCAGAAAAACTGAGAGAAGAATTAATCTAACCTGACTTAAGAAGTCTAAAATGTAGGTGTCTGCACTTAAGCTAGGAAACAAGGCTTTTCTGTAAGACATTAGACAAAAAGAGATGCTTATAGGGCTGACCTGCTCTATGTGTTTTGTTTAGGAAGGACTTGACCATTCCTTGAAAATGCCTTCTTTCTTTTTTTTGTCTATAAGGAAAGATTATATAATAGTCCTGTTATTTAGACCTATGCAGTTTAAAAAGAAATCTGTAGTGGAATAGGGAGTTGAAACCATGTCTCCTAATTCATACAAAGATTTCCTGAGCAGAAACCCATGACCCTATTCCTGAAACAATTATATAAAAATCTTTAAAAATATAGTCCTTTTAGGAAAATTGCCTTCAGCCCTTTGCAGATGATGTGTCCCATGAGCGAATGGGTAATTCTATGTCATCTCCCACCACATTTTCAAAGAAATAGGGGGACCCACAGTGTGTTGCTGAGCAGAGGAGCACTAAGCCTCAAATGGTTTACTAGACAAAGTTTCAATATTAAAAAGATAAACCTGAATTTCAGAGAATTTCCACCTGACTAAACAAAGGAATTGAGCTAGACTGACGAGTGGACCACTTTGCTAATGCTTATCACTGTATGACAGAGGAATTTATTTTACTTAAAATACTTATTCAATTATGATCAAGCGGCTAAAATAACCAAATACCCAAATAACCAAATAACCAAAATGACCAAAAACTTGGCAGTAGCTGACTGTGGCATCAATGACTAAAGAAGGAAAATTGCCTACATAAAACTTCAGTATGGAGAAGGAAAATATTAAAGGGGAGACTAACCTTCTAATACCTACAAGAAAGTAACTGAGAAGACAGCGCCTTTATTGAGGAGCAGGATGGGACAACAAAAAAAGAAAACTCTCATAAATTAAACCAGAAGAGGTTCAAGCTGGGTACAAGAGGAAACTTTTTCAGAATGAGGACAGTCAGTCAAGCATTGGAGCAATCTCCCTCTTTGGAATTTTCCAAGACCTGATCGAATAAAGATCTGACCCAACCTCACAGCTGACTCCATTTTGAGCAGGAGGTTGGTCAAAAGACCTTCCGAGTTCTATGTTCTCTTCCAAAGCATATTATTCTGTGATTGTATGATAAAGACATTGATTATGGATTGCTTCCCATTATATAACAAAGCATTGAGAGAGTGAATAAATGTAGTCCTTATGAAACTTCATGTAGAGTAAATAGAGATCTACAAGAGTGGCCTTCTCAATCCTTTGTGTGATGTGTGCAGATGGTGGAGAGTAGAAATTCACATTATGTTTTTGCAGTTTTGCAGCCTAAAAGTTTGTTTAGCCAGACTAGTGAAAATTAGCTTGAGAAATCTTTGCAGCACATGAGAAGCCTAAGAGGTGGCTGCTGTGGTGATGAAGGTAGAGGTTGTGACTTTTGTCCCTAGTGTCCCAAGCTGCAGACAGTACAGTTTATAACAGAGGGACTTGGCCTTAACTTTCCATACAGAAAGCTGGTAGTGTACTTTGCAACAGCTTAATCATGTTCACAAAGTGCTTTCAATAAAAGAACTTTGCTTTCCCTCTATAGAACAATGCCTTATCTTGTAGTAAATCCTAAAAAACCCCCACCAAAACAAAACAATAACGAATTCACTGAACATCTGGAATTTTAATTAAAAAATCACCTAAGGTTTCCTTTGGGCATTTTTAGCTCACGGTGGTCCCTGAAGGAAAGGAAATAATATATGATTTTTTTTCTTATGTGTATCACTCTGGTTCCATGGGAAATTACAGGAATTACTTGGATGAAAAAGCAAAACAAGTCATGTCAGCATTTGATATGGAGCTGGATTCCTAAATCACAGAGTCACTGAGCCTGAGTCCATGGGGTCTTTTACCACGTCCAAACAAGCAAAGACCAACCAGTCTTGTACCTGCAAAATAGCTGCAAAAATCTTTGAATCCATTGCTCTCTAGAGATGGCTTTGCATTACTAGTCCTTCCTGTTTCAATAACACTTTTTACACTGAGGCTTAAATCACTTGGTTGGCCAGCAGGTCATTTGCAGGAAGTACAGAAGACCCACTCACACCTCTTGGGGCTTCTTCTTTTTTAAATGCTTTAACTGGAAACTGTACTCTTTCTCAAGTTGTGCTTCTTGGCTTACAAGAGGAAGAAAACTCTTCTAGCAGAGAAAACTCTGCAAAGCTGAAGGACAAGTCATAAAGCCATTGAAATGGAAAATTAGAAAGCAGTATACATAGGCTCTTTGGAGGAAAATAGGTCTTCCTTGCTATAGTGAGCATGAATAAACAATAAAAAATCATGTCAATAAGGAAAACACTTGCTAGAGAAGGTCTTCCCTCTTCAATTACGAAGATTTCATTTGGAGGCAGTGGTGCACAGACAGAGAATTAACCTTGACAGACTCTTCATATGTGATAATCTCCTATGGGATATATTGCTATCATTTTTCCCCTAAAATAATGGATAATGTATCTTTTCTAATGATAAATATTTGACCCTGAGAGATACAGGAGCAGGGAAGACCGCATAAAGAGACTTGGAAGACCAGGAACTCTGTCTTGTCAACTTCTGTTAAAGATGAAAGGTGTCAACCAAGTTTGAAAACATGTCAGCTCTTCTAAATCATGTTTCTTAGCAGTATCTGAAATTCTTAAATTATTCAACTTTGGATAAGTGATATGCCCATCTTAGAAGAGGTTTGAGAGCTCATACTCAAGCAATGCACAACTGAACCAGATAATGAAAAACCCAAGTTTAACCTCTGATACATTGCTTCAGATTTCCAAATGGTATAAACTGGCAAAATTACTGTGGAGTTATGCTTGTTACACATGAAACGACTGTACCTTTCAGTTATTGGGAAGAAAAAATAAATTTAAAAATTATTTTTTCTTCCTTTAATATTGGTTATCAATAACAAATATTTTCTTCATTAAAACAAACAAACAAATAAAAAACAACAACAAAAACCCCAAACCAAAAAAAACAAACCAAACAAACCTGCATGGAAAAGAAATTATTTCATTGACCCGAAAGATTGTATTTTGAATCTGCTTTTTCAGAGTTGGGGGGAGGGGAGGGCGGGGAAAAGAAGAAAGAAATTTGAAACATTTGAAAGACAGTGAATACTATCAACACAAAAATTTCCACCAAATTATAAGGTTTCCTTTAATCCAAATTATTGCAGCCACTAAATTGAAATCTGGAATAAGGGAATATTGTGAACACATATCTCCAATATAATAGAAAAAACTAAGACTAATTAAAGTTTCACAAAAAAAACCCAAGAAATCAATAACCTGGAAACTGTGTGTTGTGGAAACTGAGAGGAAAAGAACGGAGAAACAAGATTCAAGAAAGCCTATGAATGATGATGAGATCAATAATATAATGTTATATATAATCTTAACTATTTGTTTCAGAAACTTTTTGACACAACCAAATGCACAGGAGTGTGCTCAGGAAGCTGGGACATATCTACATGGGAAAACAAAAAAAACACACCATGTGCTGGGAAACAGCAGCTCATAAATAAGCCTCTGGGCTATGACTGATAAACAACTCAGATTTGAGCTCCAAAAATGGTGCATGGTGTTGAAGACTTGTGGGTAGTGCTGTTTGATCCCCTTTATTAAAGGAAAATGATGGAATATGGAAATTTAAAAAAAATCAAATGCATTTCTCCTCATTCAGGCTCATTTCAGAGTGTGTTTCTGGACTCTTAAGCATTCTACATCTCCTTACCTGGATATGGCATTATGTCATTAATTTAAGATTTAAACTACATTAGTGAGTTTTATTTTTCAAAATGCCCCTGCTTCTACTGAAGTCTAATACTGTACTCAGATTTATCCTATTTAACTTAATGAAGGAGGTATAAGTACTTTTGGCACTCTTTCCCATCAGCTTCTACCACCTCAGTGAAATACTGAGAGAATGATATACAATGCTCTTGCCAAGTTTTAAGCTTAACAAGAAACAATTGCTGCTGGTGATTAATACAAGATTGACAGTTTCTCTTTATGCCATCTGCAGACTGTGCAAGGGTAGACTCCTACTTGCTTTATCTATCCGTAAAGCTTATTCCTTTTTTTTTTTTTTTTTTTAATGGAAGAAATCTGGGGTTCATGTATCTGACAGTTCCACTTTAGCAATGATAGATAAAATTCACCCAATCTGAAATCATCAGCTGAGGGTGAAAAGTGTTAATTAACTATAAATGCTGGGAGAGAAACACTTTTAGGTTCTTCAGAAGCCTTGAGTGGATGGTCACAGGTTAGCTCCCATAAAACAGGGTTCCTCATCACTGTCATTGCCATCATTGTCTGCATTTCTTCAATAGAAAGAATACGTACATGGAATATAAGATATTTCTGAGGATAATAATGAAAAATACAGCTTGTGAGATGGAGCATGAGGTCAGGTTTAAGGCTGTAATGAAAAGAGGCAATTTTCTCTGCTCATTATATCTCTTTTTCATGAAAAAGGCTTTATTCTCCATTCCCATTTTTGTATTTATTTTTTCTCTTCACTTAGAATGATTTTTCATGCTGGAAATGAAAATGCAGAACTTAATAATCCCAGCATTTTTTAGATCAGTGCAATGGCCTTTGGCACTGATTTTTTTTCAGGGCTGAAATAGCTTGACTAGTCCCCTAGCTGTTAGACACCCTCCCCACCTACAAAGGCTTACTGGGATTTCAGATCTACATTCATCTCTTTCTACTCTGTTCTTAGAAAACTTTCCTTAGAGAACTTACTATGTTACTACCATGCCTCATCTGTCTTCTAACCTTTCAAGAGAATGGCTCAGTAGTCAGCAAAAATGAAGTACTGTGCAATTAAATAAGGCTGTAACCACTCTACAGCTGGAAAAGATATGGCTGTTCTCATGCAATAAGCTGGGTTTAATTGAGCCAGACTGATTTATAGTTACAGAAATAACAGGGAAAAGGTGTCCAGTTTTCCTTTCCACCCCATGAGCACTGTCTGGGGTAGCTGGGATACTTTCCTGACTGAAAAAAGACAGACATGGACTTTTATGTAACTGTAGGTCTGACAAAGCTGATGGACGCCTGGAAATCCTGGACTAACAGTGACTGCATACTCAGGCTGACCTGAAAAATCATCATAATAGATGTACAGCTCCTAAACTCTAGAAGTCCCATGCTTTCATGGTTTCAACACTGTAGTAGCCTTATTCTGATACACTTTGAA
>NW_020955395.1:801134-819760 GCF_003031625.1 Empidonax traillii | reverse complement strand
TTTATGTAACTGTAGGTCTGACAAAGCTGATGGACGCCTGGAAATCCTGGACTAACAGTGACTGCATACTCAGGCTGACCTGAAAAATCATCATAATAGATGTACAGCTCCTAAACTCTAGAAGTCCCATGCTTTCATGGTTTCAACACTGTAGTAGCCTTATTCTGATACACTTTGAAGTGTTTGAATATGAGTGTTTGTATTTGAATAGCTAGTGAGTTAGACATTGCCTTCAGTCACATAGGAAGGGCCTCTCACTTACATTAGCAGCCCTAGGACGCAGGCTCGCTCACCATGGAGTAAGAACATAACTTTTGGGTAAATTGTTGATTTTCAGCATTTATTCTCCCACTCTGGTTGGGATCAGATGTAAGAGCTTGTTCACACCTGAACACTACTAACTTTGGTAACATACATCCCTTCCTAAACACAGCGGCTTGGATCATAAATGACATAATAAACTTGATAAGGACAGCCATTTATTACACTTTTTTGCTTTGCAGAAGATGGTGGAAATTCAAAGGCAAAAAAATTACTTCAGCAGTTACATATCGGTCCTTAGATTCTCTGTGTAAGGAGAGAGAACTGCTTGTTAAATCTGTATATTTATTTATTAATCGAGCAACTTCTGCTAGCCTGAAATTGCTTCAGAGAAGTAGAGCTTATCAGATACATTATTTTCTTTGATGTAATCAGAATTTTGCTTTACATATTTATCAGAAACACTTTGCTGGAGCTGAAGTACAGTATCTTTTTCTCCCTTCCACTGCAACCCAGTAGATATCACAATAGCCTCAACTACAACTTAGATACATCTAGGGCATCATCGTTGCTGCGCTAAGCCATGCTTGTTATTAAATATTAGAAGATAAGGGACTGAGATACTGGTTTGGGAGTGTTTTACCTAATTAAGTTGGTTAGTTTCCCTCAACCTCCAAACAACCTGTCCCCTAGAGAGGTCAAGCAGATGAAATTTCCATCCTCTTGCCTTTGTGAGAGCTTGGACACAGCTACCAGAGGGAGAGCTGTGCAGTATCATGGATGCTTGTTTCATGCTCCAAGGCTTCCGAGTGGGAGTGTTAATTAAGGGAGATTCCAAGCTCACAGTCCTCCCCCTGCATGAAGTTTGATGGGAGTGGAACAGGGACGGAAGGGAGTGGGGGAATGCTGGTAAAACATAGTCAGATCCTTGGCGCAGCCAGGTCTGTTCTTAGCTAGACAGCTATCAGCAGCTCCAGCTCTCTTGTAAAAGGCAGGCGAGGATAGTCCTCAGCCTGAGGTCCTGCTGAGGGCTATCGCTCCTTCCCATAAGTGCATGCAATCCTGTCAGGTCACCCAGACCAGGGGGATATTGTGTGGCTTTGCTACGGAATCATGGACTGGGCTCAACCCTGCTGTAGGTGGGACAGCAGGGAGTTGGTCCCTCCAGGCAAGAAGGCCTTGGGCTCCACTGATCAGCTTTGCATTGTTCACAGGGGAAGCATGACAAGCAGAGTTCAAAAGTCTGTTTTGGTTTGTTACAAAACATGATATTTTCATTACTGCAGATGCTTTGAAGCCTACCTCTCAGAGCTGGAATAGCTGTTGCCTGAAGTCCAGCAGGGGTTGACGTGAAGACATTCATAATACTGATCCTGTGATGTACCTTAACATGGAGGAAAATGGAGACAATGCAGAAAGAAATTCTATTCTATGCTATTTCTATCTAATTTCAGGTCTTATCAAACATTTACACGTTGCTGTCTTTTTAGTGTGTGGATCCATGCACATTTACTCAGACAGCACAGAGGCTTCTCTCTAATAGTTTATCACTAAGGAGTTCTCTTTGCAGTGAGAACACAGATCAGATGTCCCCAGCAGTTACATTTCTGTCACTTTATAAATGTATATCTCTGTAACCTAGCTCAGGATGGAGCCCATTGTCTGGGTTCAAAGAAAGACAAATGTACAAATTAATAAGTGATACAGATGTTCCTTGGGGAATTTAATCTAAGTCTTACGCATCGTATAACTGAGATGGGAAGCAGATGCCTAATAATAGATCTGTATTCTAATACCATCTGGTCAGACCAAATCCCCATAACAAACTGTGTCTGCCCTCATGTCATGCATTTCTGCAGTTTCAGCCTTTCTGAGGCTCCTTCTCCAGGTTAAAAGAATAAATCCCTGTCATGTACACCCAAAGCAAAGCATTAGGCCATCGGCCATCTGTTGTTTATTTGTGAGGTTATCTTATTTATGCTGAGCCTCAGCATCCTGGCACACATTGTGACTCAACCAGATACCACTTCTCTCCTCCTAGCAAGAAAAAGATGTCCTGTTAAATCAATTCAGCCAAAATATCTAAATGAAGAAGGGGAATCTCAAAGGAGCCTTTACAATACAGAATCAACAAGATATTTTATTTCACCCAGACTATAACAATTGATTATTTTAAAAATATCCTTACTGAGGTTTAATGACTGTGAAAGGAACTATCCCTTCAGTTTTCAAAACAGCAGACAGGCTCTTTCATATCCTGCACAAACTATAGTGCAAACTGTTTATAAGTGAGTTTTTCTTTCTCTTTCTAATGAGTCTCTGTTTCTGACAGAGGGCTTGACCACAACATTTAGCCCTTACCCATTTCTGAGATGGTAAGCAGCTACACAGACCAAGCGGTTATCAAGGTCTGTAGGTATTCATAATGTACACTGGAGAGCAAATACTACTGAGAAAATACACCCACAGCTGGCCAGCTAAGCTCAACCATTAGCACTATCCTCTACACAATAACAAAGAAGTCAATGGCCACATCTTTGGAAAAGAATATGGTAGACTACAGACGTTCAAGCTGAGAAAGTAGTATGCTCCTTGGTTTCTATGGAGTCCAGTTTTTACAGGTGTCTTTTACATGATCACTGCAGGGATTAAAAATGTTTATACTAGGAGTGATTTTTTCTTTTTTTTTTCTTTCCATTGATCAAAACAAGTAAGTCCCTTGTTGTTTCTTTCTACTTCTCATGTACCTAAATAAGCACTACCACTCTAGACAGTATTTATAAAGCACTAGAAAATTTTCAGTGACAAGAACTCAAGGTGGATGTTAAGGCTTGCCCCTCATGTGGTTACTTCTGAGCATTTCTTTGCTGACACTGCTGTTTGTGGAAGGGACTCCTCTGTGCAGTACACAGACTGGTTCCTCCAGTCAGCCACATAGAGTTCAGTGTAATGGGGCCTATTTATAGCATTGCCAGATTAAGACTATCTCCATTTTCTCTATTTTCACTCCTTCCCTCCCCTCATGGTATCAAGTTTGAAGTGTGGTGATGTGGATGGTGGATACATGAAGGCACGTGTGCTGAGCAGCCACTGCTGCAGCCACAGGGTAAGAGGATAACATGAGCAACTCCTGCTTTGAGTGCTTAAGCAAAATCATCAGTACTAAAAAGAGTTTTACCCCACCAAATAGCTTCTACTGCTACAAAATGGTAACCACACACCAGTAAAATACTACAACTGCTCTCCACAGCCCTCCATGCAAGGCCTAGCTTGTCAGAAATAGGCCAGACTCTGCAGATATTGCCTATTTGCATCTAGCCTTTCCTCTTTGAGGGATGGATCCCTTTCTTGTGTCCAGTTGTCACCCCAAGTCCTTTGGATAAGAAGTGCAAAGGACCATTCTCAAACACTTCTGATTCCACAGTCATTCAGCATGTGTCTGACTGTCTAGGGCGAAGTTTTCCTTGATGATTGCCAGATAATTCACAGACATCCTTTTTGTTGCTCTTAACTCAGGTGAGCCTGTTTTGCAGTGCTAACCTGGTAAACTAATACCTTCTTGATGTTAACAGAAGACTGGGGCTGTCCTATCAAGAGGACAGGCTGTATGACCAGTCGTGGTTGATATGAAAACCAAAAGCAGAGTTTGGAGGCAGGAAAGGAGCTCACACCTATTCTTTACCTGAAACTTTTAATGATTTCTAAAGCTAAATGTATGGCTAAATGAAACTCCATGGTTAAACCATAAATTACAGCATGGCTGTCAACATAACCCAGGAGCTTGGTTCCAGCTGCTCAGCAGCTCATAGGGTTGTTTTTCCCTTACCCGTCTGCTACAGAGCTATCATTTCCAAATACCGAAAGAGATTTGAACTGATCATCAATACCAGTAACTACTATCCAAAAAGTAAATTGTGCATCATGAAAGCTAAGCCCTAGAAAGAGCACTACTTTGGCGATCACAGCTAAAAGTGGGAAACCCTCAGTGACACAGCTAATATTCCTTAAAAAACTCAAGACAATCTATCTTACTCATTCCCCCTTACCTTTTGCTGCCCTGTATTCTAATAGTGCTGGATAATGAGGGTTGAAGGTTTTTATCACTTTTGCAGCAGGGAGCAAGACAAGTTGGGAGCAGTTCTGACATGCTGGCAGGAGTGACTGTGTGGCATGCCCCTTGCTTGGGAGCACAGCGTTTGCATCCCGTGCTGTGATACCAGTGTCACAATGTTGTGACACCGCAAATTGCTCTGCCCTCCTTACACACGTTTTTATTATAGATATGCTTTCACCTTTACTGTCTGGTAGAAATGGATAGGAATCTCTCAAACTGCTGAGAAAATGAAGGAAAAGAAAGAAAAAGTGTTTCCCCAAGGCTAGAGAAACTACATGAAAATGAGTCACTTTAAGAAATCCTGACATGGAGTCTAATGTCAGTTCTGAAGGAGACTGCTGAGCACTGTCATATTGACTGTATAGAGAAAGCTGATTTTAGGAGATAAGTTACAGTAAACATGAAACAATATAGGTCAAGGTTATTTTAATTTTGTGTCCAAGTGACCAAAGATTTTTGATTTATTTGTAGTAAAATTTTATCTGAGAAATGTTAATAATAAACACACTAACCAAAGTATCTGGGAAGATCTGGCAAGTTAAGCAGCAATAAAAAAAATTATTTATGACCTAATGTAATTGTTTAGCATCCAAGAAAGAATAGAGAAAATATGGTTACAATAGCAGAAGCAAAAGCTGTGAAAGCCGTAAATCATCTCTAAACTGAATGCTTCTCATTTCAGCTCTTTTGACTATGTGAAGCACAAAGCTTTTCTCATTCACTAATATCAACAAAATTTTATTTGGTTAACTGCACTGGTTTTTTGAGGGGTTCATTTGTTTGGTTGGTTGGTTGTTCTGTTTGTTTTGTTGTGTAGTTTCGTTTTTCAGAGAAAACCATCTGACTTCTAGAGGGTTACGTTATTGAAATGCATCTATTTTCTTTGCAAATTTACCCAAGTACATTATTGTTGAAATTATATCACCTCCTAATTTATTTTTTTTCTCTAACAAAAGCAAACCATGTATATAGTAAGTACAAAAAAGATAATTTTACTGGATATTGAATACACAGGTCCTAATTCTGAGTGGTTTTTTAAACCTCTCAATCATATTGCCTCCTCAGTTTTCGATATGTGTACTAGACTTTTAGAGTTTTTCTAGTTTTTCAGAAATGTTAGGATACATACCAATAATTATACCAGTACTTGCCTAAATTAGAGTCCAGAGCTTTGATGTTAAAATGCTAGTTAACATGCTTGAAATTTTCATCATAATTAAATCACACTGATGTTAAATGCTAGTAGGGTTTGTAGGCTAAAATTCCCTGTGAATTTAAGAAACAGGTTAGCAATAATTTATAATAAGATGTCAGACCAATCTCCAACAGTCAGTGGAACAATTTGACTTTCTAAAATTGGTTATCACATAGTAAAAAATTAAGGTAACTTTACATTATTGCACTAACTGTAGATGAAAAATATGAGATAGACCATCCAGTAAGAAAATGGTTTAGAAAGGGAGTAGGAACCTGGGGGGAAAAAAGGAGTCAAGATGTATGCTCATCTTGTGTAACAGACTCCCATTCTCTTTTAAAACCTTCAAAGAGCTGTCAATCACCTGTACCATGGATATTTTTAGAAGCATTTGTGAATGCAGTTGAAATACCCTCCCATTCATAAAGAAAAACACTGCTGACCATAAACTGTCATTTGAGTTAATAATGATGATAATAAATCTGAACAGCTTCTTTCATTCTCCAGCCCTTTGATCTTATCAAATGAATAAACTGCTTCAGCCTCCTTGGAATAAATGAATGAAAACCTATTTTCTGCTGCAAATTGAACCATAGATGCAGCTCCAGGTCTTCAGCAACAAAGCAACAAAGATAGAGCTAAGTGAACCATTCTGCCATCATTCAGTTAAACACAATCTGCAGTAATTGTTATGACAGACAGCTACTAGGAAGATGAGTCTTGGCATAGCTTACTGTTAAATGTAAGCTTTATCTAAACAGATGTCAAGTATATTTACAAGGCACCTGGTCGATAGGTGTGCTACTTATCCTTTGGAAGGAAATCTGAGTAAATGTGTGGGAATTCACATTCTCTGAAGTTTCTTCAGAGAAATTGCCTTCTTGGACAACTGTGAAGGAAGGTTGGGGAAAACAGGAAGTTTTGTCAAGGCAGACACAGCCATATAAGCCACAAAAGCAGCACTGAATACTTTTGGGGGTTGATTTGCTGTCTTTTGATTGCAAGGATTACTTTGTTTTTCTAAAATTCAAACACTGTCTCAAATAATATTGTTCTTGGTCTCCCTATCATGAAGAGATGTATATGGATAAATAGAATGCATCTTCAAAATTTTTACACTGTTGAACATGCCAAGAAAAATACTTTTTCTGGACTAAAAAAACCATAACCACTATGATACTGTGTAAGAATCTTGCCAATAGTCTAACTACCCATATAGCATAATTTCCATTGGGAATAGAATAAACAGAAAGCAACAAACAAAAAACCAAGATCCACAATTCATTCACAAAAAACCTAGATCCACAAATACTGCAAGTCAGGTCTGTTGTTTGCAGCAACATGTTCATTGTTCTCACAGTTTTTTCACTCTTAATGAAAGGTTCTTCAACGTTAACAGCAGCTAAGTATTTGCTAAGGCTTACCTCTCATTACCCTCCTGCTTTGAGTGATCAAAATAGGAAATCAGGTGACCATTTGCACAAATAAAACGTTACAAATACCTAAAGAGACATTAGCTAAAACAAAAGACGAAAGTTGTTCCTTGATATTTTTTCAAGGAACATTTCTAGGGAGAAGGCACCTTAAAAGATTATCAGGATTTTATGATGAACATGCAAATGATGAAGTTTGGGCTGTGAATAAGGACACAGAAAGAGGTACTTTCTCTGCCATGTTAAACCACAAAATTCTGCTTTCTTTATTCCACTCAATTCGTAGGGCTAAATGTCAACCAGATTAATTTGAAAAAAGCCTAAATTTACAGCAAATATGGCTTAGAATGTGTATATAAACAAAATGTTTGACTATGATATTATTTGGAAGAAATCGTCTATATTTTAATAACAGATTGGGAATGACCTCTAATAATCTATCTTTGCACCTCTATCTTCTGCACAGTTCTGTGTTATAGCATTAAAAGTGCAGATTTATACTGCTCTTTTGCAAGCCTATACAGCAGAGTAGGATGCTGTGCTCTGTATAAGCTATTTATATTGAACAAATAAAACTCCCTTTTGATTTCTTTCTCTGGGTTTAAGCAAAATATCAAAATACCCCTTAACAAAATACTGCTGGGACATTTGCATTTTCTGATAAGGAAACTTATAAAACCAAAGGGGTAGCCAGAGTGAAAATGACATCCTCATTGATTTCCCTCTGCTAGTTTGGTACCACATCTCTTAACAGTCAGATAGATACCTCCGCAGATTTCTTAGCACCACAAAGAAGCCCACTAAGTATAAACAAAAAGTACGTACTTGTCTATCCACAGTCATATTCAGAGATATTTCTTTATGTGGGACAGCATCACTGCTCAGAAAAGAACATGTGATCTGCTTTTAAAATCCACTCCCATCTGTTTAACAGCAAGGTGTCATAGTCTTTCAGAGTCAGAATAGAAAATATTTATTCAATCACGAGAACACAATATGGACAAGTGAGGAAGGACAGAAGAACTTAAATTAATTAATAGGAAAAAAGCAGCATTTGATATAATGAAAAACAGTAGACACAGTGTTTGTTGCCTATGGGTTTGTTGTCTTTTCGACAAAAGAATAAGATTAACAAGGATCAAGGCAGCTTTGGAAAGGGGCTTTTTCCCCATGATCAAAATATTAAGAATACAGAAAAACCTCCTCACGAATTCCTGCTCCACACAGTTCCTCCCTCCATCCCATTTTTTGCACTCTGTTTGCCTCCCTCAGCCTTTCTTTTGAGCTCTGAGCACGTTTCCCAGCCTGTTTCTGTCAATCACTATTGTCAGAACAGCAGCTGCACGGAAGTGTCCACAGAATTATTTTATGCTGAAAAAACACCAGATTAATGTGTCTGAAATCCGCAGGAACATTATTGATGAGGAAATGTTGCCCCACTGCCTGAGTGCCTGCTATTCCATCTCTTAAGGCAGGTGGTTTGGTGGGATGCTGCTGAGCCTGCTGCCCTACTACTGGTCCAGTGAGAGCCAGCAGACCTAGAAGTTTTGCCCTCACCTGAAATGAAAGTCACTTTAGGTTGGTTTTAATATCTGGCATATTTGTACTTTGGCAGGGCATT
This sequence comes from Empidonax traillii, assembly GCF_003031625.1. Taxonomy (NCBI): domain Eukaryota; kingdom Metazoa; phylum Chordata; class Aves; order Passeriformes; family Tyrannidae; genus Empidonax; species Empidonax traillii. Next base: position 811,136 of record NW_020955395.1, on the reverse strand, counting down.
TGACCTGCAAGTATGCCTATCTTCTAGTTCCTTTTCTGTTTAGGGAGCTTGTTTCAGAATGAAATAATAGCGTGACTAAACTGAGGGGAAAGAGCATGTTATAATGACAGGACATCTGCTAATTAACTGTATTAGACATACTAATGGTATTGCTGGAGATGTGCTTTCTTCAAAGAACACACTTGATGAGGGGAAGTTCTCTGGCTACACGCCTGTGATCCACCTTACTGGGATACCCACTGTGAAACTGGAATGTCCCATAGAAACATTAAGAGAGAAGGAGAATGAAACAGGAAACATTTCTCTCTCTCTGGAGAGTTTCAACCGCAATCAGAGAGTCAGGGACTAAGTAGCAAAGCTGGTGAAGGGGAAGAGCTAATGATCACTTAGAGTTTTAGTTGCAGGTAAAATGAAGCATAAGCCTTCTGGATGTAAATTCCCACTAGCAATACTTTCCCTGGAACAATGACTTATTTGTCTCTCCTTTTTTTTTTTTTTAAATTAAAGGTAAATCAAAAAGAATGACTTGATAAATATCTCAAACCTGGCATCTTTAGCTCTGCTATCAGAGTATTCAAAAATCAAGTATCAACTGCCCATCTCAGATCTTCCTTTCGCCTCTTAGTGATTCATTATTGGGTGTGCATGTAGGGTCAGAGGTTTCTTTCCTCACTGCTGTGTCATCAGAAAAATATAAGTGTCCTGGATAACTTTGAATCTTCCACCGCAGATAGTTTCAAGAGGAATATCAAGCCTTTCAAACGATACTGATGTGGTTGAACATGAGCCCAAAGCTTTAATTCTTGTTTAAATACTGAAACAGATAATCTTGACTCAAAAATGCAGTATGTGGTTCAAAAAACAATGCTTCAGACTGAAATTTGGCATGTAAAGGTCTAAGTCTAGGAGAGAAAATTATGTTATACAGTCTTTGAAAAACAAGGATTGTTACTTCCTATTCTGAATGAGTAAGAAACAAGTTAATCTAAATTTAATGTCCTGATTTATTTTGGGAGATTTGTTTTTCTTTTTCTTTTTAATATTCACAAAGTTATGAATGAATTTGATTGGAAATATACAGGTGTGTGAAAAAGCATTATAGGGTAAATCTGATTTCTGAGGAAAGGCCCCTCTGAAAACTACATTTAATTGTCTACAACCTGGAGTGGCTCTCCAGCCACTACCAAGTCACAGGAGTAAATCCAGAGAACATTTCTCTTTACATTTATTTTCAGAGATTAAGTGGAATCTATGGACTGCCTAGACCTTGTGGCTGGACTCTCTGAATTCCGCTATACAAAGGAAACCGGGAAAAATTAGACAGCATAAAATATACCTAATTAGTTAAAAGTTTGAAACACATCAGTAAGGTGGGTGAAAAGGGGAAGAGATTATGGGGTTGATTTGGATTCAAATGCAGTTAAATCTATAATTAACAGAAGAAAGGTATTACAACTGAGAAATAAGAAACAGCAGAGTAGTATCTCAGAAAAAGATCATGACAACTATCTTGACACATTTGGTCAAACAGTGGAATAGGCACCCTGGAGAGGTGATTGATGTCCCAAGCCTGTCAATGCTTAAGAGCCATTTGAACAATGCCCTTAACGTGATTTAACTTTTGGTCAGCTCTGAGTTGGTCAGGCACTTGGACCAGAAGATCACTGTAAATCCCTTTCAACTGAAATAGTCTAGTGTGTTCTGACTTTCCTAGTATCAGAGGGTGGCACACATCAACCACTGTGGCTTTTTCCCCACTTCTGATTTCTCTCAATAAGCAATGAATAAAAAGACAAAGTCATTCTGAACACTTGGTTGGGAAAGAAGAGATATGATTTAACCTCACAAAATGACACAACACGTGTAACTACTAACCATAAGAGTGCTGATCACTGGCATTAGAATTCATGTTGTTCTTTTCCTAAATAAGCATTTACAGGCATTGTGCTAGCAGCTGAAGGGCAATCATTAGCATCTCCTGAGATGTGATTCACAGTCTTTTAAGTTTTCCCTTTTCACATTTCTTTTTTCTTGGCAGCTTGCTGAGAAACACATGAATGTCAAGAGCCAGAAGGCCAAAATATGTACAATGAGAACATAGGTCTTGGTCCACCTTGCCCACAGCCTGCCACAAAGCCCTGAATACACTGCTGGGGTCCTATAATTGTTCTTACTGATGTCATGCTATACAGACCAAAATAAAAGAATAATCTACACCCTCAGATCATTCCCAAGTTCTTGGTACTGCTCTATATCAACCCATGGGATTTCCAGCCATAATCAGCAAGTGCTGAAAAAAACAACAATATAAATATCTGGAGAAATGAAATACAGTCATTTAGTTCCACTAAGCAAACAAGGGAAAGTCTTTCTACTGTTTTTCCTTCCTGCCTGCCTTTTGACAGAAGGCAGTACAAATTTACCAAATCCACCTCTCTGTTTCTACAAGCATGCTCACAGTTCAGCAAAAGTCTGTAGAATTACTAAATTCATTACAGTGGTGTCAGTTAAACCCACTTAAGCACATCTGGAAATGAAAAAATATTTGCAATAAATTTGCATAAGGGTACCATTTTACTACTCGCAAAATAGGTGTTCAGCTAGATGAGATTATTATTAGACAAGAACTTTATTTACAAGAAGTGAAAAAGAACAGGGGGACTCTATCCACACAGATGAGTTTAAAGGTAAAGAGTAACCCTTTCACCTTCAGATCACCTTTGAAGGTGCCTCAAGAGAGGAGGGGTCACCTTGCTGGAGGAGCTGAGTCCATTTCTACTTCTTCTCTGATCAGTTCCCAAGGGTGGGAAACTTTCCTGGGTTCTGCCTGTTGCTTCAGCAATCTTGACTGTGAGGGTATTACTGGGCAATGCTGAGAAATGCCTGAGATCAGGCTACAGCTGCTGCTCAGATGGGCGTCTTCACCTCTGCTTGCTTTCCTGATGAATTCTCCTCAAAATGCTCAAGCTCATCAATTTCTGTGTCCTTCTGGATTTAACCAAAAGCCCAGTAATCAAATGTGAGAGGCACACTGAAAATGCTTACTGAAAAGAAATAAATGAAAAAACTATTTTGCAGCATTTCTACCTTTCTTCTCCCCTGCTCCTACTCCGTCTACTCCTCCTAAATGCTCAGTGTAGTTGTTCTGAGTATCAGTGTTAGGACACCTTTGATAGTGTTGACAGCTGAAATAAACTTGGCTATCATAATTCTATCTGAACTACCTTCCCCTCTTGGACTTCAGGAGTTGGGTAATTCACATGTGTATAACACTGAAGTAGTCTTTACCATCGTTGTTAAAAACTAAGAAAGATAACGGCAGAGATAAACAAATACTTCTTTTACTGAAACATTCAACTTATAGATTCATGGTCTGCTTTTTTAGACTCTTTAGGAAGGTCAAGCCAGAAAGACTTCAGGCTACAAGGGTCAGGGAGATTCCTGTTACTAAAATTTTGTGACCTGACAGGACTTTACTCTAAACCTTATATTTTTTGAAAACTTTCATGAAACAAAAGTGTAAAAGTTTATAGAAAAGCTTAACAAGGGGTAGCTGCAATTATATAACCATTAAGGTGTCTCATTCGAAGGTTATTACTCTGAATTATTAATTAGACACTAACATCTAATACAATGACTTAATGAGACAAAATAAAACAGTATGTAAACTGCAGTCATGGTTAGGAAGAAGGATGAGGACGTGGGGGAAATAGGAGTCTCCTTATGATGGATCAGATAGCGGAACACCTTCTTGTTGTAAGACTTGTCATCTGAGGCATGTGGGCATTGACAGAGCAAAACTTGGGAAATGTGGCATAAAGAGCTGCAATGGCTTTTGACTGACACGAGATATCCCTAGATTATAAAGTGAGAGTGGGTGAGATACAATCATTCAGTTTCATGGGTTTCCATCAAGCTTATCTACATGATATTTGACAGAAATCTTTCATCTTTACCGTTTCTTTTGTTCTTTGAAGATCTAAGGTGTTGGTAGTTTATCTGTGGAAGAGGCAGTTATTACAGTTTCTGCAGTTATTTCAGGAATTTATGAAACTTCTGGAGAAGTTTCCAAATTTTTCAAAACAGAGCACTCCACAAGCTAATAAAAAAACCCAACCAAACAACAAACAAGCCTCTACCCAGACAAAACCTGGACATCAAATAAATTAAGATGTAAGGGTTAGGATTCTATTTTTCCCCCCTCAAAGTTTTGTCAGTTCTTGTAACAAATCAGGAAAATGTCTCACAGATTCAAATAATCAGAGTAGATTCTTTATTTATTCAAAAAGTTGTCACCTCCTGGCACTTCTGATACAGTTTACAGTGGAGTTCTTTAGGTGCTACACCTGTCAGTTTGATTTCTCCAGTTAAGGGGTGGAAGGAGATCCTTAGAAGCATCTGGCCTTTCTGATAGCTATCTAAATTGAAAATCAAAATGCTCTGAGATTCACAAGCTGCTTCTCCTAATCAATTATTCCTCTACCAAGCCGTTAACCACATGAAACAGTCCATGAGACACGAGGAGAGAGCCCACAGACACACCACAATGGTCCTTTGTCTTGAACAAATTCACTTCTGTGGTTTGGCCACAGAGATGCTTTTTCTATTGCTATGTATAGGAGTGAAAACTGGCTGAAATAGCTTTTTTAGGAACTGGATTTAGGATTCCTGGTTTCTTTCCCTGGACTGAGGGCGACATGACCTTACAACAAATCACAGGTATCACTTTTTCCCATGATTTTTGGCTGAGTTTAAATGCTGACCCATACTGGATGTTTGTTTAAGTTGTCAAAGATGCTGAGGTTTTTCAACTCTCATTGAAATCAGTGATGCTATCCTGATATTTGCAACTCAAAAACAAGATCCTTTCTAACTCACCTGTACTTCTCAAAAATAAAGTTACTGAAATTCCTTCAATTTTTAAGATTCAAATGTTTATGCATTTATGGGATTACACTTCATTTGCCTTATGAGAAAAAAATCAGTAAATTCTGCTTTCTCTGCTCACAGTGTGTTGTGGCTGAGCTGATTCATATGCCAGAATTGGTGCACAGATGGAAGTCACTAGCAGACATGCAAGACTTCATCACTGGTTTTCTTGCTTTTCCAAGAGCTAAGGGTCCATCACTGCCCTCTTTTTTCTGGCACCACACAGCTCTTGCCGTCTGGATCCAGTAAGAAGCTGCTGAAAGCCTCTCTGCAAAGTGAGAAGGCTGTTTTTATACTGACACTGGATTAAACTGAGATGAACCACTGAGGACAACACAGCAGAGCATAAAGCTCTTACGTCTGCGACTGCGGATTAGGTCTGGTAGGATGGTGCAAACCAGGGAAAGGAAAGGGACGTGCAACAGAAAAGGTGAGCCTAAAGCCCCATGCTTTGTGCAGAACACTCTACCTCCCCCACAACCAATGCCAGTGCAGGTGACACAGCAGATGCTGCCTGGGTGAGGAAACTGGATGGATGAAAGTTTGTTTTGCATGCAGATACAGTAGTAAAACCAGAAACTATAAGGTATTTTCAAAAATCACAACCTGTAACCAAGAAAAAAAAACACATCTAGAGAGAGATCCCACCCAAACTTTATCGGTGGTGTAACTTTATACATGATACATATGAAAAGGTGCCACTGCTACACTGGCTGGCCTGACAGAATCCTTTCCCCACTCCTGAGCACAGATACATTTATAGGCTGAATGGCTGCTTTGAGACTGCATGACAACTGTTACTGAGTCCCTTTTGCTACTTCTTTTGTTCATAGAGACCAAGTTTATTTACCTGTGAGTAATGCAATCATTCCAAGCCCACACTACCAAATCCTCACTATCCTATCTGTAGCTTACAGGAGGCTCTGATTCACAAGGTCAATGCAGAGATTTATAGGATTATGGCAATCTAGTCTGATCTGCTTTATAAATTGACTCTGTAGGTCTGAATTTACCAATTTCAGCTAGGAGATCCTTCATGTAGCACACTGTCTGTTTATGTGTCTGTGTGAAGACACAAGAATGTGAAAGCATATACCTGTAATTACCTGCTTTAATGCTACATAGTGTTGGGATGTGAAGTATCCTTGAAGAGAGAATGGAACCAGAGAGAAAATGAAATGGAAATGAAAAGGCTACACACTGGTGTTTACATGGTGTGCTAATAACTACCTTAAGATGAGACCTGTTATCCTGATATGAGGTAGGCTCTTCAACCATGCAGCATTCTACCTCCTAACAGTTTTCCCCTTCCCTCAGTGCTATATCACCAGGGTTTCAATCAGAAACCATTTTTCATGTTTTCTTTCCTGTTTCTTTGAACTGTTTCAAACGTTTGACTCTTCTCTTTTTCATCAGCTCCTCCAATGCACTTTCAGAGATACAAAGAAACAAAGAAAAATTATCCATGTGCATTGCATAAATGTTTTCATTTTTGGCTCTCATCTGCCATGCACAGCTAGAACAGAAGTAGTTGCTGTATTTGCTCAGAAGTATGTGGAAAATTCATGCATGCATCCCATCATATGCAGAGGTTGCAGTGAACATCATAACAGATGTCCAGTTGATTTTAATAGCAACTCATAGCTTCTTAGGGCATATTTGTGGCTATTATCCAAGCATACACAATGAGAAATTAAAACTTGGTCTCTGAGAAAAAGATGAGAACTCCCAGAACAAAGGCATCCGGATTCCTCGTAAGGTCCAAGGTTCTTGATCCACAGGCCAGGCTAAATTTTTTCAACACTTGGCATGCCCCAGAAATGTATTATGAGGGAGGTTTGGGGGGTGAAGGGGTTTATTGGGGATATTTTTTATGCGTGTGTTTCTGTTATCTTTGCTTTTTGTTGATTTGGGGGTTGTTTTCCTTATGATTTTTTTGTGTGTTTGTGTTTTTTGCACAAAAAAAACCCAACTAGATGAATCTTGCAAGCACTGTGAGGCTGGTTCTGTGTACAGTGGTCTCTCATTCCCAGACCTTCCTAAACCAAAGAGCAGGAAGAACTGGTGTTTATTTTTTCAGAGGGTGTTATGCCTGAAAATATCATTGACTGGTTTGCCTTCTTGAACATTGATACGTTTCTCTCTCACTCTCCAATAAGGGTTATATTAGTGTCAGACAATGACTTAAAATTATATCCCCTTTGAGGAGCTAACTTAAGCACCAGCATTCCCTAGGTCAATCCTTCTATCATTGCAGAGAGTTGTAAAAGTTTAGGGCTTTAGTTTTTGGGATAATTTCAACTCTTATGTCCAATCCTATCAATCCAGTGAACACAGCAAGGAATGCCACCTTTCAGCTGCTGTTCCCTGATAACAGAGAGCCACCACTGCCTAAACACATTCAGGGTGAATTTTATACTTGTTTCTACCTGGAGAACTTAGCTACTGCTAGAGTCATGATACTAGCTTTAATGGGAGATTGACTTGATCTAATCTATTATACAGTTTAAAAAAAAATATATCTCTTCATCTTCAGCTGAGGGAGCTGGGGTTGTTCACTCTGGAGAAGAGGAGGCTCAGCAGAGACCTCATCACTCTCTACTACTCCCCGATAGGAGGTTGTAGCCAGGTGGGTGTTGGTCTCTTCCCCCAGGCAACCAGCAGTAGGAGAAGAGGGCAAGGTATTAATCTCCACCAGGGGAAGTTTAGGTTGGATATTAGGAAGAAATATTTTATGGAAAGAGTAATCAGACATCGGAATGGGCTGCCCAGGGAGGTGGTGGATTTACCATTCCTGGAGGTTTTTAAGATGAGACTGGATGTGGCACTGAGTGCCATGGTCTAGTAGCCACTGTGGTGCTGGATCAAGGGTTGGACTTGATCTCTGAGGTATTTTCCAACCCAGTCGGTTCTATGATTCATATTAAATTTATGCATGTAAATATATATTAATGAAATTATCATATAATTTATATTTTCTATATAATATGACATATATAACAATATAATATTACAAAATAATGTCATATAGCTAGATATAATTAAATAAATACATAATTGTATAATTTGTAAATTATTATATAAATTATATTAGCATGTAATATATTGATAAATTAATAATTTTCTGCCATATATGCAGCCATTTGTTCTGTACTATTTGACTTAGATATCTGTTTCGAATGACAGGGACCAATTCAAAATTACTCTTCTGGATACAAATCTTTATTTGTGTCTGAGTTTTCATTGAGTTTTCTTTTCTTTTTGTTTCATTTTATGATTATAGTAGCTTCATAATTGGTACTAATTATAATTGCTTAAAAATTCTGTGTTCCTAAATTTTCTGATGTATTTGCAGAAAATCCACCATTCATACCAATTGTAAAAGCTGCATATTAGTGTTGTCACAGGAAAATAAAACCAGTGCTTCTCAGAGAAGAATCATGTCCAGAGCTCATGTACTAGTCTACCCAAAACACAGCTGCATTGTATAAACAGCAATCCATTCACTCCCCTGGGAAAATCGGATCACAAATAAAACTGTCACAACAGACCAAAATCTACATCTGAATGACATACATCCCAGTGAAACAAACAATAACAATCATCATCACCATTATTATTAATAGGCATCACCAAGCAAATTCTTTGCAAACTGAGTCGAACATTTCTCTATTAGCTCACTCCTTCTGCAAATGGTCCTGATGAAATCCCCTTGACAACCCTAATGTGCATAAGACATTGATGGAAAATACTGAGTTATGAGCCCCTGCATGCTGAACCAGCTGTCTGGAAAATGCATCTTGGGGACAGTAACGATTTGAAATGCACTGTGAGATCCTTTATCATAAATTGCCTGCCTGCAGGATCATTCCATATGTCATAGAAGGGCATAAAAGTGAAGTACAGGGATGGACAACAGAATGGCCAGTAGCTAAACCAGAGGGAACAGAAATTCCTTCAGTCTGACCGTGGGGAGCAGTGGGACAAAATGGCAAGCTAGCTCCTTGTAGCCCAAATGCTCTTCTGATCAAGGGTAATGGAAGTGAATACTTTTATTTTGGAACAGTAGACTTTCTTCACAAGGATGTGGAAAATAGTAAACTTCAATTTGGACCAGTAAGAGTAAAAACAGGGCAGACCCATGTATTAAATTGAAACCAAGTACAAATCAGGAACACAGAGAAGGCAAAATCCATAGCAATACGGTATAAAGCATGGTTAGCAGCAGGAGTCTGGAACTGGGGGAGGAAATTCTAATTTGAGGACTAAGATGGAAAGAGGGTCAAAAACCAAGAAGAATGGGAATTCCTATCAGAGTGATTGAAATAAATTTGAAGAGCTGGAGCAAGGCCATTGCATGATTTCAGAAGTACAGAGATAAGCAGGGATTTGGAGATAAGGACCAGGAGTAAAGTTGAACAGGATGGGGGTAAAATATCAACTGGCACAGGGCAGGTATAAATATGGCTATGCAACAAAAAATGTGCAAGGGTAAAGCACTCAGGAGAGGGCATCAGGGTAGAAAGTAGCAAATAAGCTCCATGCCAGAGGCTGTACAGTTAAGGATGTTGTGTGAGATTCCTCTTGCTACTGCTCAGACTCGGAGGCCAGCCCTACTACTGGACTAACCAGAGACACAGCCTCCCAGGAGACTGACTGCAGGCAAAGCATTCATGAATACTTGATTGCCAAGGTAGAGCTGTATTAAAATTAAGGCAATCAAATCATGACTTTCCAAACTATTGAGCTTGGTAATACCGTGGTGACACTCCATCATGTTAATAAAATCCAGAAGTTTGGATAATCAGTGTTCAGCCCATCTGTAATTTGATGAGATTGTGAGTAGGAATGTCTGCACTTGAAAAGGCGTGAGTGCTCTGTTTGTGCAAGGACACAAACTGCAGATTTTTGTCCCAAAATCTTGGGAATACAAAATGCAAATTAGAATCTGACAAAACCAGAAAAGGCTTCTTAGTGTTTTTTAACCTTTCCTGCTTCTACCTAGGCTGTGAAAGTTGCAAATGCTTTGTTTTCTCTTAGTAGGGCACCAGAATCCAATCACACATATAAAGG
>NW_020955395.1:790710-801022 GCF_003031625.1 Empidonax traillii | reverse complement strand
AAAAAAAAAAAAAAAAAAAAAAAAAAAAAAAAAAAAAAAAAAAAAAAAAAAAAAAAAAAAAAAAAAAAAAAAAAAAAAAAAAAAAAAAAAAAAAAAAAAAAAAAAAAAAAAAAAAAAAAAAAAAAAAAAAAAAAAAAAAAAAAAAAAAAAAAAAAAAAAAAAAAAAAAAAAAAAAAAAAAAAAAAGAAAAAAATCACATCAAATAAGTGTGTCAATAAAATGCTTGAGTCTGGATTTAAATTACCTGGAAGTCTGTGAGTGCTTCAGTCTGGGTCCCTGGCTTATACAACCCTCTTTATTTCAGATGAATTGTTTGGTAGTGATCTGACCTAAGGAATTCTGATTGCAATTAAACTTTTGGATGTTTTGAACATTATCTTTTGTATTTTTAATACTACTCTAAACTTGTATTAAGGCAGAAGAGAGGATGTATACTGAGTTTCAAACACTAACAACAACATTGTAAAAGAGTCTAAAAGCACTCTGAATCTGTACTGAATATGGCCTTCTCTCTGCTACCTCACCTGTCAGCACCTTGCAGCACAGTTGTTTTTGTCACTGAACCGTGTAGAACCTCAGGATCAGGGGAAGTGGAGGTCTGATGGGTCAGACAGTTATGCGAACTTATCCTTTGCAGCAGTGCTGTAATATGCTTTGTTTTTAAAACAAATGTTTCATAAGCCTCTTGTAATGGCCTCCTGAAGTTCACTCTTTACATGTTCGTCTTAAATGACATGGTGAAAAATACCTGAAGAAGGGACACAGATAGATGGAGGATTTTTTTTCTCTTTTCCCAAAGTGTCCTTTCCTTGTGAAATTTTTTTTTAATTGAGTACAAGAACACAATGTTTTTTGAAAGAAGTTATGAATAACAAATAGCTTTCCTCTCCTATTTTTCACATACAAGTACTTTCATGACTTTTCAGGCAGTAGAGGTCCTCTGTTATGAACTGCATTTACCACCTGGCTCCTTTGCCCTTTAATAAGGACATCGATGATGACCTATAACATCTCTGCAAGAGGAAGGACTTGAGCTGGAAGGTGAGTCTCACAGAGGGTTTTAGAGCAGATTGGCACAGCAGATTGGCAAAATGAACAAGCTAAGCATCTCTGAAGAAACCCAGGGGAAGAATTCAGAAATTAAATGTCTGGGTTTCAGATGAAGATTTCTAGCCAAAACTTGTGTATTTTTTGAAATCAAAAGGATTTTATACTTTTAAAGAACAGAAAACCCTTTTTTTTCCTGACAACATCTCACAATTACCTTTTACTTGCTCTGAGAAAACTGAAACACAGGCAAGTGTTATACCGTGCCTACTGGCAAATCATCCTGATTCATTGCCAGGATAGAAAGGAAACTGGTGAGTTTGACTGCCAGTGGAGTGCTACAATAAAAGCTCTAGAGCAAATAGAGTTGGAATAACATAAAGTGATTCATGGGTGTGTAAATTATTTCTCCTGCTGAAATGGAGTAAAATATACCGATGATAAGCACTTTTATATTGTCAGTAACTATATTCACACACAGTACAGGTTTTTTGCCAGTTCAGTCATTTCAGCACAGTTAAAAATCAAACCTTCTTCATGTTGACCAAACCTAACCCATATATGTAAGCTAACCATATTTTCAACAGAAAATCGGAGAGAGAAAAACCAAAAGAAAAAAAGGCAATTCTTTTTGGTGAAAAAGCCAAGTAGTTTGTAATTAGACTGATGGGTCTGAACAGATTCAAATCCTGTAGGTTAGCAAAACTCAAAAAGATTGCAGAGTAGAAGGACTGCTTGGGGTCATAACCCATCTTCGTACATTGTCCTGATTTATTCTTACCCCACTGTAAACAGATCACAAACCTTCTAGTAAATCTTCACTCTGCCTTAGACTGAAGACTTTCTACAGCCTCTGCCTTGTAGGATGGCATGCTTAATAAAACCACTCAGGGTTGAGCTTGTGAGGATTGTTTGGTTTGGGTTTTTCATACCTTTTCCTTGCTTTATCTTTAACCCAGTATGTACTGATATTCAAGGCAAGATGAAATATTTCAATATTATTTCAAGAGGACCAAAATAGAACAAACATATGTAGTCTCCGGATCAGTCCAGGATTCAACAACACAGTCATTCCCCCTAGTATATATGTTCTTGTGTTTACCAAGCTTTTTATACGATAAAGTCTTTCTTTCAGTTGTTTTAGGATGACATTGAACCACTAAGACCTGGTGTTGTGAAACAGGGGAAGCATTAATTTGAAGTGGAACTTCAAAATAGCTGTCAAAATCTGAGTGCTGAATGAAAATTACTGTGTGGAGATACAGCACTATTGGCAGTATTAATGCATTAGAGGCAACAGTAATTCAAAATTCACAGTGCCTGCTCTTGTGGAACCTACTGTTCCCATGGTACTACTGTATAACCATGGTGCCTTGGCCAACAGTCCCCTTGCCAATAAATCAGCTTTTATACATCCCCAGCTGTGTATGAACCACGGTAGAGTACATCAGAGCACTTGCTTTTGCCTGCACAGTCCCTGCAGGATTCTGCTTCCTCCTACCCTGCTTCAAAGCAAAAACAATCTCAGAGAAGGTGATAGAGATACATTAGAGAAATCCCGATGTAAGCTGCAGCAAGGTGAGCCTTCCTCCTGTCTTTCCCTGAGACAGAACCTGCCAATTTGAAAAGGGTTTGGGGAATCCATTCTGCAAGAAGATTGTGGGGTAAAAAACTAACCTATTTCTTTCCATAATTTAGCTTACTAAATTCTGTGCTTTCAAATGCCAAGGGCATTCTTCTTGAAAAAAATGCTCCACCAACCTAAATAAGGTAAAAATTGTAAGACTTAAGAAAACCCTAACAATTTAGGCTCAAACAGCTTAGGTTCAAAACCTCTGATGCCGCATGAAGGATAAAACAGATTTGTGGTGCTTGTTGGCTTCTGTAGATGAACTAGTGCTTCTCGCTTCAGGCTTCTCCTTTTACCAGCTTTTGTTGTCCTCAAGTAAGACTTCTCATCTAGATTTTCAATTCCTAATGCCTCACAGTGCCATATTCAAATGGCACATTTACTGCAGTGCTAGAAATACGACCAGGTTTGTTAAGAGCAACACAAACCAATTGTTTGATTTACCTGGCTTAACTGCTTTCGGCTATTTGGCAGGACAAGTGCAAATGCAGTAGACAACAAGTGGGAAAAACAAAGCATCTGTTTAAATCAAGGGAGAACCTTTCAGCTGAATAATGCATTAAAACCTAATAATTTATACTTCTAACAGCTCCCAGGGCCCTTCTCTCCTTTTGGTGGGCTGTATTTACTGGCCTCTGTTATGTAGTTTAGGTTCAAAAATATTCCACAAAAGCTTGTCTTAGCTGATAAATCTCCTTGAGAGAAGCCAAATACCTTTAACTGAGTAATTTAAAATATATTATCAAGTTAATTCACTGCTAACAAAAGACTGTGAGCTTGGTTTAGGGTTATTCTTCTGCATTCTCTGCAGCAATTAGCTTTTTGTGTACCTTGGACACAGAGATTTTCCTCCACATGACTTTCTTTGGGGAATACCAAGCATCAAGTTCATATCTGCACTGATTTGTTAAAAGAAGTCCATTACATTGCAGATGTGACACACATGAATTGGAAACATACTTGGACACTGCTGTCAAGAACAGTGTTTTTTCAGTCTGGTTATCGTATCACACAGGTGTAAATCATGGATAATGCTTGGAGAACTCTTTCCAGACAGAGTTATAAAAGAACCAACCTCCTAAATTTGAGGCTTAGCAACAGCCAGTCATCCCTCTCCCCTGGAAAACATTAATTCATCATCACTGCAGACAGTCTACGCACCAAGTGATCTATAATAAATATCACCCATTCCTGTTTCTATCACAGTAATCAAGGTCCCATTCTGCTATACACTGTGTGAAGGATGACACCAGCAGTGCCCCTATTTTCAGGCAAATGTTGATCTACTCTCACAGCTAAATCCCCCTAGGAGTCACACTGCCAACTCAGCAGCCTGCTCATCAAGCCTGTTCACTGAAGTTTGATAAAGGCAGAGAGCCTGGAGAAATCCAGCATCAAGCCTTTGTACTAAGGCAACCCTAGGCAGCCAGCCCAACCCAATAGATTTTTTTTTTTTTTAATTTTATTTTTAAGAAAGCCTAGGACCCCATTAATGAACAGTAATAGGGGTGGAAAATCCTAAGGCAGCTGACCCTAAATATACCTGATGCCAGATCTCATTCTCACTCTCCCTTTGAAGGGTTGGTGTATTCACAGTGCTCACCATGAGAGTCTGAGCAGAAGAGTCTAGAGAATGATTCTGCACACATGCAAGGACACATTTGTTATATCCGTAGTACTTGCCCTGTTACTGCAAAAGGAATTCTCAAACGATTCAATTTGGACATCTGAAAGAAATAAATGCCTTTTTTTTTTTTTTTTTTGTTAAGATGAGTAGTTCTCTCAGTAGTATGAATGTACCTGTGGTGGGACAATCTAAGTGATAAAAGGTTTAATCACAGAGGCCAGGCATTCACTGTTGGATTTCAATTAAAGTGTGTGTTATTTATACCTTTTAATTCCTTGCCTCCAGCCATATGACTGCTTGATCATTGATGTAATGAAAGAAGGTGCACATGAAAAGAGATATGAATGAGAACAAGCTAGTTATTAACTATGGGATTATTCATTGCATGGGAGATGTCACAATAGTCTCCATTAACTCAAGGTCACTCCCCTCTCTTCATCCAGTCCATTCCACTTCAATTCTGTAAGTGACTGACAACTTAATCACACCTCATTTGTAGACACTGACAACCATATGGTGTTAAAATTTCACTATGAACAAGAGACGTGTTTTGTGGCTGTTGTTGTTACTTGTATGAAGTTGGCACATGGGACAGGGGCCTGGTCGGTGATGGTGGGAATGAGTGTGACTCCTCCAGATGTGAGGTAAGCCACTTATGGTGAAAGTTTTTGGTCAAAAATTAATCAGAAAAAAAGAAGAATTAGGAGTTCCTGGGAATACTGGAGAAGCCAAAAATAGTGTTCACCTGATTTTAGGTTATCATAGCTTGGATCCTTATGCTTGTTATGCTCCTCATCTTCATCAATATAACAGTATTTCCTAGCTTGAAAGAAGATTTGAGTGGTTGCAGGGTACAGTAACATTGACCTTCAGAGGCCAGAAGATTACTACACTGTGGGTCCATATTTCCTACTCCACTCAGATCCTGATGCCCTCACTCAGACACAGAACTGGCATTGCACTTTGTTTAGGAGAAATTAAGTGAATCTCTGCTCAAAGTGGTGGCACAATGCCGGGGCTGCAATTTTAATTTTCACTGAATTTTCACTCAGCCAAACACCTCTACCAGTTATCACGGAATTCTGTTACAGGAAGTCTAAAATAAGATCTTTGTCATTCAGGGGCTTAAATGTCAAAAGCACACAGACAATAATAAATAACCAACAGAAAACCAGAAAATTCGATACTGTTATCATACCAAGACACTTTGTGATTTGCTGCTGGTTAAAAAACCAGCTGTGGAGAAAGGGAACATATCCCAAAGCTTCCACTCACAACTAATAAAGGCTAAAAGGTAAATTTTTTTTTAGTGGTAAAGGAGATTGCAGTGTTGCTTATTATCTCCTGGAGCTGGGAGAAGAATAAGTAGTTTGATACTTGTAAGAGCAGAATACAGTTCAGAAAGAGTCCAGGTTTTGAATAGAAGCATGTCAACAAACAGACTGATCAGATAACACTAAAAATTAAAAGATGCAGATTATGGTGTGGTTCAGCACACCTGCTTTCAGATCTGGCTTTCAGCTGGAGCAAGCATTTATAAGGACTGCAGTACATATGTGCAAAACAGTTTGCATTAAAATGAAACAGCAGGAAGGTGATAGTACTAAGCTGATAATCACAGTTTTGGAAGTACAACTAAGATACCGTTCTCAAGCTTATCCTTTCCTGACGTAACACAACGTGAGAAGTAGTGGGTGTGTTCAGGTCAAGATGTTGTCCAGAGAAACACAGCATCTTAAACAGACTCCCAGGTAAATCCAGTGATTTTTCAGCTAAACCCATGTCTACGTAACAGAGAAGATTTTCACTCAGCACAGCTCGGAACCCCAAGGAAGATTTAGGCTCACGTGTGTTAGACCAATTACAATGTAGCACAGTGTCTTTAAGGCTCTTGTCCTCGAACTGCAGGTAAGCAGATACCGTGATAAGCCTTGTGGTCAAACTGATTCTTGAAAAAGGTACAAAAGCAAATACTTTTCTTTATCCCAAGATGGAAATGAATCCATCCTCAGAGCTGAGTTTTTTTTCATAACAAAACCCCCTTGAAGCTACCATTATTTGAAACCCAAAACGAAAATTTTTGTGGAAATTGAATATATTCCCTATCTTTAATTTTACCAATCTAATTTCACGGGGTATTTGGTTTTCAGATTAGATCAACATCTTATTTACATTGAGGTTTCCACTGGAAGCCAGTATATTGTTGAAAGTCTTAAGAATTGGTCTCATTGTTCCAATATTTGATATTTTGTTTGAAAGCTGTTTCCCCCAAGAGTTACAACACATGCTATATATGTATATAACAAATGTATAAAATAATATATTCTCAAGCTCTTGGGCAAGGAGGCCACAGTACAACCCCCAAAGATTTATTATTGTCTTGGTCTGTCCTGCAAAGCATGATTGAGTATTCCTGAGGAAACAGGAGTTTGAATCATTTCTGTCTCTGGTGGCCCCTGACTGGATATTTCACTGTTGGTGAAATTGCTTCCATTTGCACCTCAGAGCGTGAAATGATCCTTGTCCTTGAACAGGTTTATGCATTCCAGGAAGTGAGATAGTGATCCACAGTGTAAATACAACTTTGCATTTGTAATTCAAGTCCACTCCCACGTGGCAGCAGAAGGACACATATTCCTGTCTGACAGTTTTGTGAACTGACACTGAAGTTTCATGTTCTGATTCTCCTTTTCTTAACACCACCGGTGCAAATTAATGCAAATCAACATGTTAACATTTTAAATTCTGCTTTCCAGGTTCATAAATAATGAGAAGTCAAAGAGTGGAGAATTAAAGCCTAATTCCATACAGAGAAATGGGCAAGCATTTACTGACTTCTAACCTAAGCATACATATATATACATACATATATATGTATATATATATATATACACACATATATACATTACTTTTTTTTCTATGCAATGATATTTAATTGGCTCAGGTATGTTTTCTTTTCTCTAACACACATAAAAAACATGCAGTGAGAAACCCTCATGAACTTTTGGAGACTTCAGATAATGACAAATTAAATAATACATGTTTGTCTTCATTTCAGTAAATTAGTGATACCTCACAGATAATTGTCTGTTTCTTAACACCCATTGCAATATAAATCTATTTTTCATTTTAAAAAATATGTATAAGCTTAGAAAATTGAGCTAATAATTAAATGTTCTGCTCTTGATAGCTTTCTTCAAACTCATCAAATTAGCATTCTGTTCTTTGCCCTTTAATACGATACATATTTATTTTGTGATGAATCCTCATTGTAGTATCTTTAGCTAAAATAATAAGAGAGGAACACAAAAAGGATACAGCCTTTTTTTTCTATTTTCTGTTCCTACTTTATCCCCAAGTAATGAAAGTGAGAACTCAAAATTCAACATAAAGGATAACCCTAAAGTTCAGGGACTAATAAGATCATCTGCATTCAAGGAAGGATCCTGGGGCTTTGAATCATCACACAACAAGAGCCATCAGCAGGGAAGTCCCTTGATCAATTTGTTTTCCGAGGCAACTTATCACAACTCTCATTGCAAAAGAAGTTCTATAGGAATCTCCTCACTTGCCAGCTCTTGGCTGCACTACCAATATTCATGGTGTAACTACACTGGAACTGAAACTACTTTTGTTCACTACATGAATAAGGGGGTGCTGCTGTTTCACTCTACTTTTCACGCAGCCTGCCCTATATCCAACTGCAGTTTCAGCCCCCAGAAAGTTCCTGTTTTCCACAATACACCCGTCTTCTTCTCAGGTTAGTTTCAAGGTTCTTGACAGAAAATTCTACACAAGATTTGAAACACTTATAGCCTGTAGAAAAAGATCATGTTTTGGCTCTTGATAAAAGATGTTTCCTTTATATATATATATATATATATCTCAATTTATCACTTTTTGTCTTATGATTTATCCTGTGTTAAGACATCAGAATAGTGATAGAGAATAGACTAATAAGAATATGAAAGCTCAAGAACCTTCTATCCACGTTCTAGACTTCTGCATAAAACAATTAATCATGGACATTTATCCTTAATGTGTCTGACTCCACTCTACTGAGGTTGCTGTTGACCACAGGCCTTGCAAACTTCAGTCAACAGATGCTTCTGCAAATTAAATCTACAATCTTGGAGATTCTCCAAGCTGAGTCTCTACCAGCAGCATATTTTTACAAACTAGCTTTCAGCATATAAATCCCATATTCTCAGAACTGAGACCAAAACAGACATTTCAAGGAGCTTCAGACTTCTTAGATTAACTTTTACAATGGACTTGGTAATAGCAAAGAGTTGTCATTTCAAGAGGAACAAGGAGTAGAGCAGTATTCTTGGCTGGCATGTGCCTCAGACTACATACCTGATGACTACTATGATAAACAAAGGCAAGAGGATATCAAAGATTTGAGCATAAGACTCTGTTTGTTCCTTATTTTCTTTTTTCTTGTCTTCAGAAATCTGATTACAAAAAGACTGGAACAAGCACTTTTGCCCATCAGGAAAATGGGAAAGGATAGTATAGCCTAAAGGGACTCACAGCTGCTTATGGAGCTACTACATTGTTACAGGTATAAAGAATGTTATTTTCCTTCTGAGAAGCAAATCTAGAACAAATCTAGCTGTTTGCAAGACATTAGGTTGATTTACCTTTTAGTTTATCGGGATAGCTGGCACAATTCATTTCTCTGACTGTAGTGTGCTAGATTCATACCATTTTTTCCCCACGCTTTTAAGTGCCAGCAGCATGTCACTTTAGATGGACTTCATCTTTAATAAATGTAGAATACAACATTTCAGTCAGAGAGAATAAAGCCATCTCAAGCTTTCGTAGGGTCAGGTGATCTACTACTTGCTTATTTCAGAGAGAACATCCTTTACTGGGATACACACCATGACCAGTACATCTGCTACTAGGGAGTCTAAAACAGTGTTTCATTCAGCTTGGTCACACAGGTCAGCAATTTCCCTGAACTGGCTATTTCTATTTAGGCCAGATCGGGCAAGCATGGTGATGCACTAAAACCTCTTTGCCCTAGAGCAGTGATGGTCTAAATCGATTTCCCTCCCTGTCTGAGATTTTCAGAAGCCCACAGGTACAGAAAATTTCAATTTTGACTTCTCTGTATCAACTCCTAGGGTTTTACTCCAAAGTGACTTCCAAGAAGAAGAATACAACATACAGAAGTGCTTCCCGAGGATACTATGTCTCCCATTCTTTTCTCACACAGTAAAAGACAGCTATCGATTGCGTTTCACCTCCTTATTATGCTCATTTTCCACATGTTTATGGGCTGCCTTTGCCAGTGGGAAGGAGGAGCTAAAACTGTTCTTACTTAAATTCTATTTTCCTATGATGTCATCATGTTAAACTTAACCTCTGTTCAACAGAGGTTCCTGCTTTCTATCTTCTTGAAGCTGATGAGAGAACCAGCAGAGGTGAGGAATAGCAACATTTCTTCTCCCAGTTCTGTCATCTACAGATTTCTGCTTCTCACCCCAACACCCTCCCCACAAAAAAAAAAAAAAAAAAAAAAAAAAAAAAAAAAAAAAAAAAAAAAAAAAAAAAAAAAAAAAAAAAAAAAAAAAAAAAAAAAAAAAAAAAAGGAAAAAAAAAGGAAAAAAAAAAAAAAAAGGCAAAATCACCCATATTTCTCCTTGTTCGAAAATGAGCTCATTACCAGCCTGACTAAGGAAACACTTGAGGTAAGGGAATGCCACGTACACCATATGGTACACTTCTTGTTGCAGCAGTTTCCAAGCATACAGTACAGATTGTACAATCGTCTTTATAGAGCTTAGCCAGAAAAGCGCATTTCTTTTTATTTAACAGCAAATGCAATTGCCGCCTAGAAGAAACTGCTTCCTTGGCTTTGGAAACTAAAAACATTCCTGAAATCATTATGAGGTGAGATGAAAACAGGATTAAAGGAAAATAAGTGGCACATACTGCCAAGAGTAATTTCCAATAAAATTTGTACCACGTGCCCAGGAAAGGAAATGGCTGGGGAG
>NW_020955395.1:786900-790018 GCF_003031625.1 Empidonax traillii | reverse complement strand
TTTAACAGCAAATGCAATTGCCGCCTAGAAGAAACTGCTTCCTTGGCTTTGGAAACTAAAAACATTCCTGAAATCATTATGAGGTGAGATGAAAACAGGATTAAAGGAAAATAAGTGGCACATACTGCCAAGAGTAATTTCCAATAAAATTTGTACCACGTGCCCAGGAAAGGAAATGGCTGGGGAGAGAAATCACATTCTCTTTACATCTGCCTTACATGTTGATTTAAAGACTCCTCTGAGCAAAAATTGGGTAAAGATAGTCCAATGTATAGGGGAAGGACAGTTAGCTAGATCTTAATGTTGGAAAGAAAAGTCCATGGATTTATGGATCTTTCGAAAAACAGCCACAAGAGAACAGTCCCATGAAAATATGGAGTTCATTTCTCATTGACCAGCATTCAATTAATCACCTGAGGAGTGGAGAGAAAACCATTCCTAACTATTTTGTTAGAATGCTTTTGCATCACATAGTTAGCACATTGTGTTTGGCATCTCTTTTAGAAAAATTTTGTCCTTCACTGTCATCAGAGGGCACGAGAATATGTTTCTTTATGTAGGGTTATTTGATCTACTGTCACATTCCTCTACCAAAACAATTGGGAGGTTATGTTGGAAACACTCAGTACTTTCTTTCCAGATACTGAATACCACCAACACTTTTATTTCCACTGATAACAGTGCCAATTACCCCAAAACAGATAAAATTACGCCTTATGTTTCCTCTTCCTGAAAATAAAATTACAACAACAAAAAAAGTTGATCTCTTTTACAAACTGATGAAACCTCAAGGTCTTTATCAAGTACTCATACATCATGCTAAGAGACTTCTGCTAGTAATGTACAACTTCATAACCACATGAAATATGTAGTGGCTCCGAGCTGAATGCTCAAACTGAGAATCAAACAGGTGCCCTTGTCCTCCCCCTCTTTGAAGTAGCCAGAGATTTACTTTTATTCCATTTGTGCTGCTGATTTATATTTCAGCACTTCAAAAAACCAACCACAATCTGTAGTGGAGGGCTGGATCTTAGATCACAAACATAAAAGACAGAAGAGACCATCTTTTCGACAGGTGAGAATATAGTGCCCTAATAGAGATTAGTCAGATATTAAGGCCTCTCTCACTTTATGTCAATCAACATAGCCTAGGTTAACACTTTACAAGAAAGCAAGAATTTTATGTTTTTTAAAAATTCAGGATATCCACTGTTTCCACGTAAAATTGGGACTGATTAGTATTTTTTGAATTCAAGTCTCAAGTATATTATTTTTGTCTCAGCATATTCCTGCTCTGGCCTTCCTCCCTTTCACTGATTACTTTCTGTTTATAAAGATGTTTTTAACATGTTTTTGAAGAGAACATAGTCATCTGTCAAACAGCAAGTAGGAAGGTTATTAAATTATAAAGTTCCAATTTCTGTAACTTTTAATTACTGAAACAAGATTATGTGAATGCCACAGGGTAAAGACAGCACAATGTTTAGGAAACCCTGTGTAGAACATTCGAGCATCTCTGAAAAACACACCAAGTTTGTCTGGATATTGCAGAGCCACGCAAAAAAAAAAAGCCTTTTACCTTAGAAATTTCAGGGAACACTCCGAGGCCACTTCAGAGGACACTTTTTCAGGAAACAGAAGGCAGATCTCATGGGATATTTCATGTTTACACTAAGATGTACTGACAAAGTTTAAAATTAGAAACACCAGGAAGAGGAGACATAGAGAGTCAATTTCATAGAGTTTCACAGAATATTATGAGTTAGAAGGGACCCACAATGATCACTGACTCCCACTCTAAAGTGAATGGCCCACAAAGGGATGAAACCTATGACCCAAAACCTTGTACTAACCAACCAAGCTAATCTCAGCATTAGAAAAGAATGTTTCATTTCAAGAGTTTGTGACCTGATGGCAAACCCAAGAGGTGGCTAACAAAACAGGGAAGTCCAAAGTGTTACGGCAGTGTCAGCAGAATGTGCGGTGCAAACACTAGGAGAGAAGAGAGTGGCTGATGACAGCAAAAGGGGGCAAGTGTCACTGTCAGACCTCTTTGCATACCCAATCCACTCACCCACTCATGCTGGGCATCTTAGTGCTTTTTTCCACATTCATACTCTGAAAAGCCCCTCAACAGGAGAAACCATATCAAAGAGGGTCATTTTCAATTTATGCACTGAGCCCGCTAACCTCTACCGCTGACAGCAATGATAGTTCTTGGTGTGAGAACCTCTGAAACACTCCCTCCCCATAGACAAGATATGCTAGCCCTAACATCAGCTACCTCATAAACACACACATCAGCAGACTCAAGAAATTCTCTTACCTTGAATGGTAAGAGCTCGTCTGATGTAGCTAATTTGTACCAAAAATCTGTTCATTAAGAACAGATTAAAAAACCTGAACAACAATAACAACAAAAGGGCAACCCACCCACCTAAACCACACACCAAACGCCCTACACTAAACAAAACCCTCTTTCTCTTCAGTACAAACCGATGGCCTCACCTGTTTGGAAGAAAGTGGTTTCAGGAACAATACCCTGGAAACCAAGACAGTCATTGCTAGTAAGGACAGATAAATAACACAGTAGGTGTTGTGAACAAACTCTGAGTGGACATAGCAATATCAGTGTTTCATACTTTTATTCAATGAAGATTTAAAAAAAATAAAAAGGAATTAAGCATTAACACAGCTAGCTATCATTAATATAAAACCCTCCTAGAAGGACTCTTGTGCTCAGACTTCAATCTAATCTCTTTTCAGAGGAGTGGCAGCTGTCACTTACCACTGAGCAGGATGACTGAACAAACAGAACTCAATTAAAAAAAATTGAAAGGGCACAGTCTCAATCTCTTCTGTGGAAAGATCCCATAATGAGGGCATCAGTGACTCCCCTCAGGCAACACAAAGAAAAGACACAATGAGATCAATATGGGGAAGAATGGAGGGAGGAGAAGGAGGGAGATAGGAAAACAAACAATCAAATAAACAAATATGAAAAAAAAAAAAGGCAGCATTCCTGGCTATGTCAAAGCCATGAAGGTAGAATGCTTCCCATTTTCTTATATCTTCTTTTGATATTCTGCAGGTTATAAAGAAAGAGAAGCCCTTTTTT
>NW_020955395.1:782786-786890 GCF_003031625.1 Empidonax traillii | reverse complement strand
TTATTTAACAGCAAATGCAATTGCCGCCTAGAAGAAACTGCTTCCTTGGCTTTGGAAACTAAAAACATTCCTGAAATCATTATGAGGTGAGATGAAAACAGGATTAAAGGAAAATAAGTGGCACATACTGCCAAGAGTAATTTCCAATAAAATTTGTACCACGTGCCCAGGAAAGGAAATGGCTGGGGAGAGAAATCACACTCTCTTTACATCTGCCTTACATGT
Source organism: Empidonax traillii (assembly GCF_003031625.1). Taxonomy (NCBI): domain Eukaryota; kingdom Metazoa; phylum Chordata; class Aves; order Passeriformes; family Tyrannidae; genus Empidonax; species Empidonax traillii. Next base: position 786,665 of record NW_020955395.1, on the reverse strand, counting down.
TGATTTAAAGACTCCTCTGAGCAAAAATTGGGTAAAGATAGTCCAATGTATAGGGGAAGGACAGTTAGCTAGATCTTAATGTTGGAAAGAAAAGTCCATGGATTTATGGATCTTTCGAAAAACAGCCACAAGAGAACAGTCCCATGAAAATATGGAGTTTGTTTCTCATTGACCAGCATTCAATTAATCACCTGAGGAGTGGAGAGAAAACCATCCCTAACTATTTTGTTAGAATGCTTTTGCATCACATAGTTAGCGCATTGTGTTTGGCATCTCTTTTAGAAAAATTTTGTCCTTCACTGTCATCAGAGGGCATGAGAATATGTTTCTTTATGTAGGGTTATTTGATCTACTGTCACATTCCTCTGTCAAAACAATCTGGAGGTCATGTTGGAAACACTCAGTACTTTCTTTCCAGATACTGAATACCCCCAACGACCAACGCTTTTACTTCCACTGATAACAGTGCCAATTACCCCAAAACAGATAAAATTACGCCTTATGTTTCCTCTTCCTGAAAATAAAATTGTAACAACAAAAAAAGTTGATCTCTTTTACAAACTGATGAAACCTCAAGGTCTTTATCAAGTACTCATACACCATGCTAAGAGACTTCTGCTAGTAATTTACAACTTCATAACCACATGAAATATGTAGTGGCTCCGAGCTGAATGCTCAAACTGAGAATCAAACAGGTGCCCTTGTCCTCCCCCTCTTTGAAGTAGCCAGAGATTTACTTTTATTCCATTTGTGCTGCTGATTTATATTTCAGCACTTCAAAAAACCAACCACAATCTGTAGTGGAGGGCTGGATCTTAGATCACAAACATAAAAGACAGAAGAGACCATCTTTTCGACAGGTGAGAATATAGTGCCCTAATAGAGATTAGTCAGATATTAAGGCCTCTCTCACTTTATGTCAATCAACATAGCCTAGGTTAACACTTTACAAGAAAGCAAGAATTTTATGTTTTTTAAAAATTCAGGACATCCACTGTTTCCACGTAAAATTGGGACTGATTAGTATTTTTTGAATTCAAGTCTCAAGTATATTATTTTTGTCTCAGCATATTCCTGCTCTGGCCTTCCTCCCTTTCACTGATTACTTTCTGTTTATAAAGATGTTTTTAACATGTTTTTGAAGAGAACATAGTCATCTGTTAAACAGCAAGTAGGAAGGTTATTAAATTATAAAGTTCCAATTTCTGTAACTTTTAATTACTGAAACAAGATTATGTGAATGCCACAGGGTAAAGACAGCACAATGTTTAGGAAACCCTGTGTAGAACATTCGAGCATCTCTGAAAAACACACCAAGTTTGTCTGGATATTGCAGAGCCACGCAAAAAAAAAGCCTTTTACCTTAGAAATTTCAGGGAACACTCTGAGGCCACTTCAGAGGACACTTTTTCAGGAAACAGAAGGCAGATCTCATGGGATATTTCATGTTTACACTAAGATGTACTGACAAAGTTTAAAATTAGAAACACCAGGAAGAGGAGACATAGAGAGTCAATTTCATAGAGTTTCACAGAATATTATGAGTTAGAAGGGACCCACAATGATCACTGACTCCCACTCTAAAGTGAATGGCCCACAAAGGGATGAAACCTATGACCCAAAACCTTGTACTAACCAACCGAGCTAATCTCAGCATTAGAAAAGAATGTTTCATTTCAAGAGTTTGTGACCTGATGGCAAGCACAAGAGGTGGCTAACAAAACAGGGAAGTCCAAAGTGTTACGGCAGTGTCAGCAGAATGTGCGGTGCAAACACTAGGAGAGAAGAGAGTGGCTGATGACAGCAAAAGGGGGCAAGTGTAACTGTCAGACCTCTTTGCATACCCAATCCACTCACCCACTCATGCTGGGCGTCTTAGTGCTTTTTTCCACATTCATACTCTGAAAAGCCCCTCAACAGGAGAAACCATATCAAAGAGGGTCATTTTCAATTTATGCACTGAGCCCGCTAACCTCTACCGCTGACAGCAATGATAGTTCTTGGTGTGAGAACCTCTAAAACACTCCCTCCCCATAGACAAGATATGCTAGCCCTAACACCAGCTACCTCATAAACACACACATCAGCAGACTCAAGAAATTCTCTTACCTTGAGTGGTAAGAGCTCGTCTGATGTAGCTAATTTGTACCAAAAATCTGTTCATTAAGAACAGATTAAAAAACCTGAACAACAATAACAAGAAAAGGGCAACCCACCCACCTAAACCACACACCAAATGCCCTACACTAAACAAAACCCTCTTTCTCTTCAGTACAAACCGATGGCCTCACCTGTTTGGAAGAAAGTGGTTTCAGGAACAATACCCTGGAAACCAAGACAGTCACTGCTAGTAAGGACAGATAAATAACACAGTAGGTGTTGTGAACAAACTCTGAGTGGACATAGCAATATCAGTGTTTCATAATTTTATTCAATGAAGATTTAAAAAAAAAAAAAAAAAGGAATTAAGCATTAACACAGTTAGCTATCATTAATATAAAACCCTCCTAGAAGGACTCTTGTGCTCAGACTTCAATCTAATCTCTTTTCAGAGGAGTGGCAGCTGTCACTTATCACTGAGCAGGATGACTGAACAAACAGAACTCAATTAAAAAAAATTGAAAGGGCACAGTCTCAATCTCTTCTGTGGAAGGATCCCATAATGAGGGCATCAGTGACTCCCCTCAGGCCACACAAAGAAAAGACACAATGAGATCAATATGGGGAAGAAAGGAGGGAGGAGAAGGAGGGAGATAGGAAAACAAACAATCAAATAAACAAATATGAAAAAAAAAAAAGGCAGCATTCCTGGCTATGTCAAAGCCATGAAGGTAGAATGCTTCCCATTTTCTTATATCTTCTTTTGATATTCTGCAGGTTATAAAGAAAGAGAAGCCCTTTTTTCAGTTTATGTTCATTATTTATCTGGACTGACACTCTGTGCAGTCCAGGATCATGACAGTACAGGCTCCCCTGTGCAGCCAGGAACCGTATTGACAAATGATCCATTCCTGGGTCTGGAACAAAAGTCACTTCAATGGCAAGAACTTCCAGGGAGCCTAGGCTCTTGATATTAAGAGCTACAGCATTGCTCCATACAACAGCTGTGTGTCATAAAAAGGAACAGGACTCAACATCCAAGAAGCTCCTTATGGGCCTATGTCCATGTGCAAGTCAATAGGGTTCACACACAGAGCTTATTGACTTTTCTGGCCTAAAGTTCTGCATCTGTGGCCAATCCTTGGCATTCTGCTGCTCTGTGTTTCCAGGTTTCTTTTGTGACAACCTCTTGTTTCCTAACATTTCAGGGGCTCCATCACATCTCCATATTCTCTGCCAACATTCCTAAAAGTTTCCCTTATCACTCCGTGTCATTCTTCTCTTTCTCTCCCATCATTTACTCTCTCCTGGAAGAAAATATTTAAAAAATAAAGGTGAAGAGGGACAGAAGTTGAAATTATAGAGTCACAGAACAGTTAAGGTTGGAAGGGAGCTCTGCAGGCCATCTTGTCCAAACCTGCTGTTCAAGAAGGGCTACTCATAGCTAGCTGCCTAGATCCAGTCCAGATGGTTTTTGAATACCTCTCTGGATAGCCTATTCACATGCTTGGTTATCCTCACAGTGAAAACGTGTTTCCAGATGTTCAGATGTAGCCTCTTCTGTTTCTGCTTGTGTCTGTTGCCTCTTGTCCTGTCTTTGGCACCACTGAAAGGAGCCTGGCATTGCTTGTAGAGGAAGCCAGAACTAGTTATCATTTTCTTGCTGTTTAATTAATAAACACTTAGAAGCATGAGTGAAGTTGAGATCATGCTAAACAGCTGTGTCATGTCATCTTCTCTGCCCTTTTCTTATTTTGTTTGTTTTTTAAATTCAGGAGA